>NC_092335.1:347157500-347345000 GCF_046630445.1 Rutidosis leptorrhynchoides | reverse complement strand
TGGAGGCGAGAAGAAGGCGATCCTTTCCACCAACCGAATTCACCTCTTGGTGAAGAACCTGAAGCACTTACCGGCGAACCTATCCGAAACACCATTTTCAGCCTCATTTCTAGAGTAGCTCGACACGATTATATTCTATCCACAATTCTAAACCTTATTCATCCGCTCGTTCCGACCAACAATCATCCCGGAATAATAGAAGAAGTCAACGAACTTCGCGCTCGAGTAATCAATTCGGAGAATATGGTGTAAAATTTACCAGCTTCAGCAACATCATCGGCACCAACAGTACCATCAGTAATAGCACCAGTACCATCAACAATCCATGCCTCAACATCCATTCTGTACCTCGAGTATAATCATCGTTCTACGTATCGTTCTACATCAATTATCTTCGTTCTTCATGGCGATTATGTAATCTCCAAAGTCTTAGAGATTATTTATTCTAGTTCCAACCGAAAAATCAAATGAGATTAATATCATATTAACTCATTAAATCCATGATTACATCTGAAGAAAATATATATGTAAGTATATTTTCATAAAGATTGTAATTAAAAATTCTTTCGTACAAACTGTTAATGGTGAAAATATTTGAACGGGTAGGTAATACCCGAGGAATATTTAGATTTCACATTAATAAGTTACACTGTACATTCTTCGAATCTGCTTCAACAGTTATTTACTATCCTACTTACATCCACAGATATACGTATCTATTCATAGCAGAATAACCATTTTCATTCAGATTTCATATTTGGATTTTAATCTATCAGAATCCAACAAGTGGTATAATGAAGAAAACATTGGACAAAATAAAATTTGTTAGAAACAAACAAGTTAACTATGAAAAATTTTGTTAAGAATCCACGCTAACAAAATCCTAGCTAACTGTTCCTAGCTAACTGTTAATTCCTTATTGTACATTTATTTATCGCAATTTATTTATCGCAATTTTAATTCTCGCAATTTTATTTATCATCATTTAATTTCTGTTATTTATTTTACGCACTTTATCAGGACAAGTATACAATGTTTTGACATATCATATCGACTTCATCTTTATATATTATTTGGAATAACCATAGATACTCTATAAGCTGTAATGCTCGAGTTCGCTATACAGGGTTGAGGTTGATTCTTAAATAATATATATACTTTGAGTTGTGATCGAGTATGAGACATGTATATAATGGGTCACGACACGTATTAATTAATTCGAATATTATATATTAAACCATATATGAATTATTGAACTGCTAACTGTGGACTATCAACTGTGGACTACAAGCATTGGACAATTAAAATGAATTAAAATATTGATTATAACATATGAAACTAAACATATCTTCAAGTTTTCCACTTGATTTCATCTTAAACCTCATTTGTATCTTGACGATTACAATCTGCGTTCAAACCTTTCATGATTCTTGAAAACACCTCAATCGAGAGGATGAACCAACCGCACTTCATCTACGAAAGAAAAGATTGATGCATATAGTTATGCACCTGAAAAACTCTCAGAAACTGAGTAAACGTTTAACACGTAGCTGTGCTAATTCCTTTAGCGTTATTATTACCGAAAATAACTTTGCAACTCCTGTTCGAGATAGCCAGTTTTGTCACAGCTCCAGCAAGCCAACTTCGACTTTTCGTTCGAAACAACCTTGTTATAACCTTGATATATATGCGTGCTCTTTTATTATTACCGGTGAACCTTTTATATTCCATCATATTACCAGCAGACATACCAGCAACCTCGTCGCTCCTTGGCTTAAATCTCTTCGACAAATCACTATATTTATCTATTGAAGTCTTATCATGAACTCATCGGCATCTTGTAACGAGAATTGCCATACTAAGTATCGGGAAATCAGCAATCAGTATTTTGAATCTCGCAGCATTTCTACATCAAAAGTTATATATACATATAACATTTATCTCTTAGAATTATGATCTCTCATTCTGAAACTCTGAATAGCACTCTAGTCTATGAATCAGTTCTTTGAATTTTAAGAAAGCTGATAAAGCAGCGAAAACTGATGATGACTTTAACAGTCAAAAGTATGATGATAAAGAATGGAGTGTTGGAAACACTCAATGGAAAATTTGTACTGGAGAACGGATTGAGCAAACCATGAAAGAGGTTGTGGACAAATCACAACGACTAAATATGCCTTTAAGGAATCCAAATGATTCAGTATCTACTGAAGTCATTAACGAATACCTTGCTCCTGACTCTTCACTTTTACGGACAAATTTTCATCATCATCCATCTATATTAGAAATTCTAAGATATCATCGTATCTTTCATTATAAATATCCTCGATATTTCTGAAGATATTTTCATAGCTATTCTTATCTGAAATCATTTATCTCTTTGCGATATCAGTGTTACATCAGAAGGGAAACTGTTTTAGTTTCCAAATTTTGAAAAGTTCGAATTTAAAATATGAATGTTATTGAAGTAGTGTTGGGAACTGAAGCATGAGTTAGTATAATATAATGACACTTGATCAACGTGATTATATTACAGTAAGTCATGCTGAGTTTCTAATGGGACGTGATGATTCACAGGTCATAACGTCATCATGTGCCATGTTACATAACTCTTTCATTCTGCTTAACTTCTGAACATATCAAGACAATATATTTGATAATGCTAAAAACGAACATATATTTCATAGCATTATTCCTCAAGAAAGACAAGCTTTTAGTTGCAATTGTTCTATTTACAAGTGATATTCGTTTAAATAATAAAAGGTGAAGACAAAAGACAGATTCGACGAATTGAAGACGCAAACGACCAAAAAGCTCAAAAGTACAAAAGACAATCAAAAAGGTTCCAATTATTGATAAGAAACGTCTCGAAATTACAAAAGTACAAGATTCAAAACGCAAAGTACAAGATATTAAATTGTACGCGAGGACGTTCGAAAATCCGGAACCGGGACTAGAGTCAACTCTTAACGCTCGACGCAACGGACTAAAAATTACAAGTTAACTATGTATATAAATATAATATAATATATAATTAATTATATTAATTATATATATATTATATATATATAATAAAAACCGTCGGCAGCAAGAAACTCCAAGGGTGTGAGCTGTAAATACCTCTCCGCGACTCGCGGAGTTTTAAGGGCATTTTGCCGCGAGTCGCGGAGCCCCAAAAATCAAGTCTGGCTATAAAGCCAACCGAATTCTGATCAAAAATATCATCTTTTTTCTCTTCCTCTTCATACGTAAATATATTTATATTTATAATTTATATTTTAATTTTAATTATAATTCTAATAATAAGGGTATGTTAGCGAATGTTGTAAGGGTGTAAGTCGAAATTCTGTCCGTGTAACGCTACGCTATTTTTAATCATTGTAAGTTATGTTCAACCTTTTTACATTAATGTCTCGTAGCTAAGTTATTATTATGCTTATTTAAAACGAAGTAATCATGATGTTGGGCTAATTACTAAAATTGGGTAATTGGGCTTTGTACCATAATTGGGGTTTGGACAAAAGAACGACACTTGTGGAAACTAGACTATGGGCTATTAATGGGCTTTATATTTGTTTAACTAAATGAAAGTTTGTTAATGTTAATATAAAAGATTTACAATTGGGCGTCCCTATAAATTACCATATAAACTCGATCGGACACGATGGGCGGGGTATTTATATGTACGAATAATCGTTCATTTAACCGGACACGGGAATGGATTAATAGCCACTAGAATAATTAAAACAGGGGTGAAATTACATTCAAGGGTAATTGGTGTAATTATTAACAAAGTAGTAAAACCTTGGTTTACACGCAGTCGATAACCTGGTGTATTCATTAAACAAAGTATTAAAACCTTGTTACAATTCGAATCCCCAATTAGTTGGAATATTTAACTTCGGGTATAATAATAATTTGACAAGGACACTTGCAATTTATATTTATGACTGATGGACTGTTATGGACAAAAACCAGACGGACATATTGAATAATCCAGGACAAAGGACAATTAACCCAAGGGCATAAAACTAAAATCAACACGTCAAACATCATGATTACGGAAGTTTAAATAAGCATAATTCTTTTATATCATATTTAATTTCCTTTATTTTATATTTAATTGCACTTCTAATTATCGCACTTTTATTGTTATTTAATCGCACTTTTAATTATCGTACTTTTAATTATCGCAATTTAATTTTATCGCATTTTTATTATTCGCAATTTCATTATCGTTATTTACTTTACGCTTTAATTTAAAGTCTTGTATTTATTTTATATTTTACATTAGGTTTTAACTGCGACTAAAGTTTTAAAATCGACAAACCGGTCATTAAACGGTAAAAACCCCCCTTTATAATAATAATATTACCTATATATATATTTGTATTTTTATAAAAATAAACTAATATAGCGTTGAGCTTTGTTTAAAGATTTCCCTGTGGAACGAACCGGACTTACTAAAAACTACACTACTGTACGATTAGGTACACTGCCTATAAGTGTTGTAGCAAGGTTTAAGTATATCCATTCTATAAATAAATAAATATCTTGTGTAAAATTGTATCGTATTTAATAGTTTTTCCTAGTAAAATATAAGCTATTTTATATACACCTCGTTCGACATCAAGTATTTTTGGCGCCGCTGCCGGGGATCCATCTTAAAAACCGGAAGCGCAACGCTAATATAAAAAAAGATTTTTAGTTACTTTTATTAAAAATTCGCTTTTGTAAAAATACGTTTTAATTATTCAAAAATATAAAAAGAAAAACAAAAATATATGTATTTTTAAGATTTTGTAAATATTTAAGTTTTATAAGTTTCTTTATTTCTATTTTAGTTTATAAAAATATAAGTTTTATTTTAAAATCGTTTATTTAAATTAAAAACAGAAAATAAAAAAAAAAAAATAAAGAAAAACGCGTAAAAAGTAAAACCTGTCAACTGAATTCTGGATCCCCGCGACTCGCGGGGTTTTCTTCTCTCTTTGCCGCGACTCGCGGAGACCTTCTGACACACGGACAAAACCCTAATCAAGCATTGATTACGGGTTATTTTTAATTATTATTATTATTTAACCTAATTATAATAATTATTATTATTATTATTAGTTTTAATTTTACTTTTACTTTTTATTTATATATTTTAGTTAAATTAGTTTTATAAAATTGTAAAATTAATAGTTTCATAAAATAAATAATATAAAAATAATATTTTTATAAAAATTGTACTTTTTACAACTTTTTGTATATTTTTATATTTTGTACCTTTTTAATCGTTGTAACGTAATATTTATATTTTTAGCTCATAATTAATTTTAAACTTAGTTTTTGCTATAGTTATTTTTACTCCTATATTTTTAGGCTTTGCCGTAGAATTCCTTAAGTGCTTTTTCTTTAGACTAAGATTTAGGTGCTTTAGAATTTTGCGACGCCTTTTTAAGTTTTAGTTTCTTTTTAAGTTATTTCCATTTGGGATTTAGTTTTTCCTTGTAAGCTTTAATATTTTTAGACCTTTTACTATGTATCAATTATCATTCCAATTAGTAATTTCAATTTGCGATTATAATTTTAAGTTAGTTGTAGTAATAAGGTTAGGTTAGTTAAGTATTTTTAAGTTTTTATAAGTTTTTTTATTTTTCCGTCGTCTTTTATTTTTCAACCATTTTTTTTGTTTTTCAACCTTTATCGACAAACTCTTTTTCTCTCTTATTTCTCGCTATTCTAGTTTTAGGACTTAGAATTTTTTTTCTACTTCTTATCTAAATTTCTAAAAATTACGAAAAATTTATTTTAAGTGGTTAAATTAATAGACATCAAAATTTTCTGGTTCGTAGTAATAGTTGGATTTGTACGTGGACCGGGTTATTGGAGCCAAACAGTCCTCAATTATATTGAGACCAAACGAATCCTGCCCCTCTGCTGCATCTTTTGGCTATTCGAAACGTGGGCAAAATCAGAAAAGTCTATTGATTGGATAACTTATTATAATTTTTCTTTCCTTTTAAAAACTAATAGGATATTCAGTGAATGCACCGAGCAAGACGTTCATCACCTTTTGTACGTGCACCACCTGTAACTCGATCAAGACATCGTTTAACAAATATAACCGCCGTTGATTTTTCTTTAGAATCGTCATCCAGTCGACCAAGTACTTCAGTTCAAATTACCGATAATCCAGTTTTTGAAACAAACCTCACAATTGAGAATCCAGAAAATATTCAGGAACGGTTCGTAGATCTTGAACCACTAAACTTTCCTCCGGAACCACCAATCATTCAAACAGAGATTGTTGAGGAACGAACTATTAAATCAGAATCATCTAGTGATACCGAGTCAACAAATTCAATTATGGAGAATCTGGAACCTTTAAGTATGGAAGACCGAATGAGAGCTAAACGCACTGGCCAAGGTCACGCAATTACTCATCCAGACATTAATGCGCCAGATTATGAAATCAAAGGACAAATTTTAC
This sequence comes from Rutidosis leptorrhynchoides, assembly GCF_046630445.1. NCBI lineage: Eukaryota > Viridiplantae > Streptophyta > Magnoliopsida > Asterales > Asteraceae > Rutidosis > Rutidosis leptorrhynchoides. The sequence goes on along the minus strand of NC_092335.1, from coordinate 347,338,522 downwards.
ACATGGTGACTAATCAATGCCAATTTAGTGGTGCGCCGAAGGAAGATCCAAATGAACATCTACGTACCTTTAATAGGATCTGCACACTATTTAAAATCCGAGAAGTGGAGGATGAACAGATATATCTCATGTTATTTCCCTGGACTTTAAAGGGAGAAGCCAAAGATTGGTTGGAATCGTTACCTGAAGGGGCGATTGATACATGGGACGTTTTAGTTGACAAATTTCTTAAACAATTCTTTCCCGCATCTAAAGCCGTAAGACTTCAAGCAGAAATTGTTACGTTCACACAGAAGCCAAATGAAACTCTATATGAAGCGTGGACAAGATATGGAAAGTTACTAAGAGGATGTCCGCAACATGGTTTAGACACCTGTCAAATAGTACAAATATTTTACCGAGGATGCGACATCACTACAAGGAAAGATATAGATATAGCAGCTGGTGGTTCTATTATGAAGAAAACCGAAACTGATGCTTACAAAATTATTGATAATACTGCTTCCCACTCACATGAGTGGCACCAAGAAAAAGACATCATTAGATCATCTAAAGCAGCTAGAGCCGATTCTAGCCATGACTTAGATTCCATTTCCGCAAAGATAGATGCTTTCGAGAGACGAATGGAAAAGATGACTAAAGATATTCATGCAATACGAATTAGTTGTGAGCAGTGTGGAGGACCACATTTGACAAAAGATTGTCTCAGTATTGAATTAACAATGGAACAAAGAGAGAATATTTCATACATAAACCAAAGGCCTGGAAATAATTATCAGAATAATTATCAACCGCCAAGACCGATTTACAATCAAAACCAGAATTATAACCGAAATATTCCATACAACAACCAACAAGGTCCTAGCAATCAACAAGTATCCAACAATACTTACAATCAGCAAAGACCGAATTTTCAAAACAAACCACCACAACAAACCGATGATAAAAAGCCGAATTTAGAAGATATGATGACGAAGCTAGTTGAAACTCAAACGCAGTTTTTCACATCTCAAAAACAAACCAATGAACAAAATGCTCAAGCATTTAGAAATCAACAAGCTTCTATTCAAAATCTGGAACAAGAAGTAAGTAACCTAGCAAGGTTAATAGGTGAAAGAAAACCGGGAAGTCTACCTAGCGATACAAATGCTAACCCCCGGAATGAAACAGCTAAAGCTATTACCACAAGAAGTGGTACAACACTTAAACCACCTGAAATACCTGTAACTTCTGATGAAATTATTCCTACTCCACAAGAACCACAACCTGATCAAGATAAGGAAAAAGAACCGGTAGTTGAAAAGGTTAATGAAGATAACACAGTTAAGGATAAACCTTATGTTAAACCATACCAACCACCACTTCCTTACCCGAGTAAAATGAAGAAAGAAAAACTTGAAGCCGAGCAATCCAAATTCTTGGATATGTTTAAACAGATAAATGTAAATCTTCCTTTCATTGATGTGATTTCAGGAATGCCAAGATATGCTAAATTCTTGAAAGATCTAATCACGAATAGAAAGAAAATGGAAGAACTCTCGGCTGTAACTATGAATGCTAATTGTTCAGCAGTGCTGTTGAATAAGATACCAGAAAAACTATCTGATCCAGGAAGTTTCACAATTCCATGTTTTCTGGGTAGTCTTAGTTCAATAGAAGCATTGGCAGACTTAGGTGCTAGTATAAATCTAATGCCGTATTCACTATACGCTAAACTAGACCTTGGAGAATTGAAACCAACCAGAATAAGCATACAACTAGCCGATAGATCAATAAAATATCCTAGAGGGATAATGGAGAACATGCTAGTTAAAGTTGGTACTTTAGTATTCCCAGTAGATTTTGTTGTTTTAGACATGGAAGAAGATTCTCAAGTTCCTCTCATATTAGGAAGACCATTCTTAAACACGGCTAAAGCAATGATAGACGTGTTCGGTAAGAAACTGACCCTAAGTATAGAGGATGAGAGTGTTACCTTTTTAGTTGATAGAGCAATGCAACAACCACAATCTGCAGATGATACATGTTATTATATTCAAACTATAGATGCACATGCAGAATTATTAGAAGAATTTCCAGAATTACAAGGAACAGGAGAATGTTCTTTAGGAGAAGGTAATGAACCAATTGATGAAGCTGAAATGTTAGCTACACTTATAGCTAATGGATATGAACCAACAACAGAAGAAATTCAAATGCTAAAAGAAGAAGACAGATATCGATATAAATCATCGATAGAAGAACCTCCGAAATTAGAGTTAAAGCCACTTCCAAACCATTTGGAATACGCTTATTTACATGGTGAATCTGAATTACCTGTAATAATATCGTCTTCTCTTACTGAAAATGAGAAATCACAACTCATTTCTGTGTTGAAAGCTCATAAACCAGCCATTGCATGGAAGATTCATGATATTAAAGGAATAAGTCCTTCGTATTGCACACATAAAATCCTTATGGAAGAAGGTCATAAAACGTATGTGCAACGCCAACGAAGACTAAATCCTAATATGCAAGATGTAGTTAAGAAAGAGATTATTAAACTGCTAGATGCAGGTTTGATATATCCAATTTCTGATAGTCCATGGGTAAGCCCAGTTCAATGCGTACCTAAGAAGGGTGGCATGACTGTCATCACAAATGAGAAAAATGAGCTTATTCCTACTAGGACTGTAACAGGATGGCGTGTATGTATTGATTATAGAAAATTAAATGACGCCACCAGAAAAGATCACTTTCCCTTACCTTTCATAGATCAAATGTTGGAAAGATTAGCCGGAAATAGTTACTATTGTTTTCTAGATGGATTTTCCGGATATTTTCAAATTCCAATAGCACCCGAAGATCAAGAGAAAACCACATTCACGTGCCCTTATGGTACTTTTGCTTACAAAAGAATGCCATTTGGACTTTGTAACGCCCCTGCAACCTTTCAAAGGTGTATGATGGCGATTTTTCACGACATGATAGAAGAATGCATGGAAGTATTCATGGATGACTTTTCAGTCTTCGGTGATACATTTAAATCATGTCTAGTTAATCTGGAACGAATGCTAATTAGATGCGAAAAATCAAATCTAGTACTTAATTGGGAGAAATGCCATTTCATGGTTAAAGAAGGCATCGTTCTTGGACATAAAATTTCAAAAGAAGGAATTGAAGTGGATAGAGCTAAAGTATATGTAATTGCTAAACTTCCACATCCCACCAATGTTAGAGGAGTTAGGAGTTTTCTAGGGCATGCCGGTTTTTACCGACGTTTCATAAAAGATTTTTCTAAAATTGCCACTCCTATGAATAAACTCCTAGAAAAGGATGCGCCATTCATCTTTTCAGATGAATGTATCAAATCTTTTAATATTCTTAAAGAAAAACTCACTAATGCACCGATCATGATAACACCAAATTGGAATCTACCATTTGAACTAATGTGCGATGCAAGTGATTTTGCAATGGGAGCCGTTTTAGGACAAAGGATTGAAAAACGATTTCAACCTATATATTATGCTAGTAAGACATTACAAGGAGCACAAACGAACTATACAACTACTGAAAAAGAACTCCTTGCTATTGTCTTTGCTTTTGACAAATTTCGATCATATCTAGTTCTAGCAAAAACGGTGGTCTATACCGACCATTCTGCTCTTAGATACCTATTTTCAAAACAAGATGCTAAACCAAGATTAATCCGTTGGATCTTACTCTTACAAGAGTTTGATATTGAAATCCGAGATAAAAAAGGAGCAGAAAATCTCGCCGCTGATCATCTTTCTCGTCTTGAAAACCCCGAATTAGAAGTTCTAAATGAATCAGCCATACAAGACAACTTCCCTGATGAATATCTATTGAAGATAGATTATAAAGAAATCCCATGGTTTGCAGACTATGCAAACTACTTAGTTTGTGGATTCCTTGAAAAAGGATTATCGTACCAAAGACGAAAGAAATTCTTCAGTGATATAAAACACTATTTCTGGGAAGATCCACATCTGTTTAAAAGTTGTCCCGATGGAATAATACGCCGATGTGTATTTGGAGATGAAGCTAGTAAAATTTTAAACCATTGTCACACAGGACCAACAGGAGGGCATTATGGGCCTCAACTAACAGCAAGAAAAGTTTATGAAGCTGGATTCTATTGGCCTACAATTTACAAAGACGCACACCTTCTTTGCAAATCCTGTGATGCATGTCAAAGGGCCGGAAAAATAAGTCAACGTGATGAAATGCCACAAAATGTCATCCAAGTATGTGAAGTATTTGACATTTGGGGTATTGACTTTATGGGTCCATTTCCAAAATCTCATAATAATCTATATATACTCGTAGTCATTGATTATGTATCTAAATGGGCGGAAGCACAAGCTCTCCCAACTAACGATGCACGAGTTGTAGTCAACTTTTTAAAACGTCTTTTTGCAAGGTTTGGAACACCGAAAGCTTTAATAAGTGATCGGGGTACTCATTTCTGTAATAATCAACTTGAGAAAGTTCTTAAAAGATATGGAGTAACTCATAAAATCTCCACCGCATATCATCCACAAACAAGTGGACAAGTTGAAAATACAAACCGAGCTTTAAAACGTATTCTAGAGAAAACCGTAGGATCAAATCCGAAGGAATGGTCCATTAAATTGGAGGATGCACTCTGGGCTTTTAGAACAGCCTACAAAACTCCAATTGGAACCACACCTTTTAGACTTGTTTATGGAAAAGCATGTCATCTTCCAGTAGAAATTGAACACAAAGCATTTTGGGCTTTGAAGACATGTAATCTTGATTTACATGAAGCCGGACGTCTACGATTAAGTCAACTAAACGAATTAGAAGAATTAAGACATGAAGCATACGAAAATTCGTTAATCTATAAAGAAAGAACGAAGAAATGGCATGATAAAAGAATCAGAAGTTCAAAAGAATTTAAAGAAGGAGACAGAGTTCTTCTTTTCAATTCACGATTCAAGCTATTTCCTGGAAAATTGAAATCAAGATGGTCTGGACCATTCATAGTCAAAAGAGTTTTCCCATACGGAACGATAGAATTAATAAATTCAAATGGGATTGAATTTAAAGTTAATGGTCACAGAGTTAAACATTACATACATGGTCCGATGGAAGTCGACAACGAAGTTAATCACAATTTCGACACCACAGCTAAATAAGTGTGGGGAGAATCAAGTCTTTAAAGGATAATATGTATTTCTATTAGAGTTAGATTGTCTGTTTTCGTGTAGTTCTCGAAAATGGAACACGTATGGTCTTTCCCTAGCAGACCCTAAAGAACTAGTCTTCTCCCCCCATTCTGAATTTCTATTTTTTTTAGGTTTTTACGAAATGAAGACTGCCTGTGAACTAAACCATGGTCTAATGCTACACGCTTTGATCACTAAACGTAATAATGACATACTCCCGAGTGAAATAGTATCAGTAATCAGAGAAAGAATGGACGGAGTTAGAAAAGGATCCAGATGCGAAGATAATAAGTTACAATTTGGTAAAGGAAAATCAAAATCCGCAGCAAAAAGAAGAGCACGACACCTAGAACGATGTCACAAATGCGGAAAATGGTCACATGGAGGTAAATGTTCAAATAATCAAACCTATTCAAATACCGAATTTGTTACTTTATGCAGAGACGGACCGTTCATATGTTTAGAAGAAAAGACAATGAATGCTCGAGGTTACGCCTATGCAGCCATGGAAAACCAATTAAACCGACTATCTTATGAATATAATAGATCATATAACTAAGAAATCTATTTCACAGGTATGTCTGTACAGTTTTTATTTTTATTTTTATTTTTAACCTTTTGATAATAAACGCTAATTTGTTCGCTAAAAAGTATTAAATTGGTATTAAATAAAATTAGGTTTGGCGACCGAAATTATTGATATCATTCAAAAATTTATTACATCACTGCGAAATTTAACGTTTATTCTTAAGGTATAAATATCTTTAAACAATCAAACCAAAATATTTCAAAAATTCGTCATGAGTTAAATTAGGTCTTGGAACCGAAATTACTTTACCAAAAAGAGGGGCGCATATTTTTGATAATATTTGATTGATTAAAGTGGGATAAAAAGACAAAAAGATTTTTAATTTTATTATGTTTTTAATCTTAATATTTAAATCTTAAGTTAATATTGTAAACTTTGTAAAAACAATATATTTAAAATTGTAAATATTTGAAAAATTAATATAAGTTTGATATAAATTTATGAATTTTTAAATTAAGTTTGGTGTGAATTTTTAATTTTTAAAATATGAAATTTTAATTTTATGCATTTTAAATTTTGAGTTTGGTGTGAATTTTTAATTTTGAATTTTATATTTAAGTTGTGTGAATTTAAAAACAAAAATTTACTTTATCTCATTAAGTTAAGAATATGATTTTTAAAATTCGTCGTAAGTTGAAGACTAGGTCTTTGAACCGAAATTGCTTTACCCGAGGGAGGGACGAGAACTTTTATTATCATTATTTTTAATCTTATTGATTTAAAGTATGCCAAAAACATTAAAAAACCCAAAAATCTTAGCTTTTAAAACAATCGCTACAAAAAGACAAATTTTAAAATTTTGTCGAGGAACGGACTAGGACATCGATCCGAAATGACCTCGTCCTAAATAACAAGGGAAACAAAATTTTAAAATTAATTTCTTAATTGTTTTATAAGTTAAAGATTATATAAAAAAAAAAAAAAAAAAAAAAAAAAAAAAAAGAAAAGGGTAACTCCGCGACTCGCGGAGTTTTCAGGGCAAAACCTCCGCGACTCGCGGAGGGTCCAAAACCCAGGAAAAAAAAATAAAAGAGCTGCTCGATCAGTCACTCTCCCACACACAAACACACTGCATAAACACCCGAAAAAGAACCCGAAAAAACCCGAAAATCACCCCCAAAAATCTCAATTTTTAACCGTTAATCACCAAATTTTTTGCTAAAATCATGTTGAGAAGGATGATATCTAAGAACTACTCAAGAAAAACGGTAAATTTCTACACCTAAACACCATTTAATTCGAAATTTTGTGTTCTTGAGCTATTTTTTCCCCAATTTGATTTTGATGCTTTTTAGTGTAATTAAGCTTAAATTGTTTATGTATTATGCTTGTATAACCTAGATTGATGCTGTTTAACATGATTAGAAGCCTTAAACTTCAAATTTTGAATAATCTAGGGTTTGTGTTCTTGAGCAAATTTGGGGCTTTTTGATATAAACAGGTTATGGCCGATTTTTGTCATGAATTGTTGCTAAATTGAGTAGTGTAACATGTCTAGGTAGTTAAATGATCCAAACTTTGAGCCTAAACATGATTTTGAGAATTAAAGTGGACTTTTTCAAGTCCAAAATTCATGAACTTGATTTTTGAAAGATAATGCCATTTGAGACTTGTTTATTTGCTAGTAATGATTATTTTGACATGTTATTTGAGTTGAATGCTTATGAACTTGGCGAAAATTTTCGTATATGCTTATTTGAAAAAGTGTAGATTTGATAAAAATGTGAAAATAAGCTTAAGTTTGATATAAATTGATAATGTCATTGTAATTATTTTGATTGATGATTTTGCTGACACTAATGCATATTTGGATGCACAAAATTTGTGTTTGATGTGTTTTGCAGAATGAAAGGGGTGAATCTTCATCCCAAGCCCGCCATGCTCCTGCTGAGAACTTGGAACAACAGGAGGTAGATAACTACTACAAGCAGGATGTACCTCATCCAGTCATGACCTTTTCAGATATGCACTTGGAACAGTTGCACCCGAACCTGAGATTTGACAGACTTTGGATAGATTATCCAAAATATCAACGGGGTTTGCATACTCTTCATTCCAAGGTTGTTGAGGTACCAAGGGTCATAGAATGGGGACCCTTGGAAGCTGTAGAATTGGCCGGGCCAATTAGGGAATTACTGGTACAGAGGTATGGTAATTCTTCTTTTAATGACTGGATATGTTTATTCACCATACGCAGACCTGTATATAAAGTATGGTGTGAAGAGTTGTTATGTAGTATAGAGTTGAATGATCGGGTAGCTAGTTTAACCGATCGTTCTTTTATTAGATTTTTGTTAGGCGGTTCGATGCGCCACATGTCTTTACTGGACATGGCTCAGGCTTTACGTATATATACGCCTGAGGAATTAGCGTCTGCCGATTGTAGAGGATTGATACTAAACGGTAGGAAAATAGATGAAAATTTTGATACACACGGTGTGTGGAGTCAAATGACAAGCCATCACCGTTTCAAAGGGGGAAACTACTCTTATTTGGATATAGATAGAGCCGAATTAAGAGTAATACATAGGTTTTTAGCTAATTCGATTACACAAAGGGGTAAAAACAAAGAAAAGGTAAATGAACAAGATTTGTTTTACCATATGTGTATTCGAGACCCACACAGCGCTGTAAGTATACCATATTGTGTGGGTTATTATTTATCAGCTATGGTTCGAGGGATGCGTCCACATAGCATAATAGGAGGTGGTATTTTTATTACTTTGATTGGTGAATATCTCGGTGTGGATATAAGTCGGGGGGGATTATTAGTAGAAGAGCCGGAACCCCGCGACACTATAGGTTTAAATGTATACCATGGTGCGAAAGTTTTGAAGCGGCGAAATAACGCCGCAGTACGATACAATGGTAGACATCCACAGGTAGAGAGAAACCAGGAACAAGGTAATGTAGGAGGGGGGAATGAGATGCAAGAAATGCATAGGTTTATAGCTTCTCAGGAATACGAAAATGCTAGACAGAGAGCATTTGAAGATTGGCAAGTTCATCAGAACCAGATCATAGCGCATTGCCAACATATAGGTAGAAACTATATTCCTACACCGAAACCCGTCTTCCCTCCTTGGTCGATAGAGATGCAGCCACCATATCCTACGTATGACCCTGCCGAAGCATTCTATAGCACTTATGGTTATGCGTGGAACCCCTATTGGTACCAATATCATCCTTAGTTTACTTTTTATTTTTTTTATTATTATTTTGTAATTTGTAATTATTGATGCATTTAATATTTTTGTTAATATTGTAATCATTTTTATAATTTCTAACTTTTATTCTTAGATTTTAATAATTTTTGAATGTGGGGTAATAAACCAAACTTCAAAAATATGTATATATGTTTGCAGTTTATCTTATGTACACAACAGGGTAAAACAACGCATTTTCAAAGACTGGCATTAAGTTCAGCAAAAGCAACTAATTTTGACGACAAGATGCAAAATACATGTGAAATAACAACAAGACGGAATGAACAAATGATGTGCACCATTTAGCATTCAGCAAACAAACGCCAATATATTTGGAAACTTTGGTAAAAATTTAATCATTTTCACACAAATCACCCTCAATAATATAAATTGTTACTGATTTCTTGCAAATGAGGGCATTGCAAGATCTTAAGTGTGGGAAGGGATTAAATTCTTTCGGATTTTAAAATTTTTATATTAAACACTTGGTTACCATTAAAAATACTAGTAAAGCAGTAGTTGTATTAGAATCTAGTGCTCTCTGATAAAAAAGAACAGCCCTAGTCTTATATACTGACTACCCAATTCTAGTAAAATTTTTCAAAATTTTCAATTAAATGAATTCAAAATCATGTTTATACATATTTATGAACGATAAAACTAGGTTTTAACACCGAAATTATTGTTACCTCGGAAAGGACATAAATTGAGAAACAAACTAAAATGTTAAAATTCATTTAAAATGGAATAGAGGACGATAAAAAGAAAAATAAAAAGCCAAGTGTGGGAAAATTTACCAAGTTATTTTAAACATATGTCACATATATTTGTAACAAATAACTGAAAATACTTTTGCTTTGAACTAAACTAAACTGTTTTACCCGATGAAAGAAAAGAAGAGATGGATCTACACGATGAATCAATTCCATCATTAAAAGGAAGTAAAGTCTTCCGAAAAAGAAACGCGCTTCTTGATTTAGGTCATGAAGTTGTCGTCCAGACCAGCTGTAGGTTGACGAAAAATCTAGAAAAGTCATCACTAAAATCAGCAGGAAATCCACGGACCTCAGCATTAAACAGGGTCGCCAAGTGGTCAGATTTATCCTAACCATGAGAAGGATTTATCTCGTACAATGGGGAGGCACCGTGCAAATTAGCTGGATAAGACTAATGAATCAGATCCCCAGAAAGGATAATCTCCTTAAAGATTAAAAATCAGCTTTTAAGACTGATATTACTCAATCCTAGAGATTGACCTTAAAGATTGAGAATTCAAACTCATGGAATTCAATGATATCTAAACTCGAGCTTAAACGAGAAAATATTTTGATCAAAATTATAAACCGATTTGTTTTCTGAAAACCCTATTTTCAATGCGTTCATTACCATTAAACGTAAAATCCTAGGAATTCACCTGGAATTCATTAGGTCACCTGAACTAAATCGGGTGTCAACCGTAAGAACGGTGGTTGCATAGTGGTCAAAGACAGGACCTTGTGCCAGACCAAAAAAATTATAAGGGTGAGCTTTACTATTGCTCCTACCAAGGATAGTAATTGCGTCCGACACGTTATAGACCATAATCAAAAGCATGTCACGGGACATTGCCTTAACAGTTGCTTGTTCAACGCTTTCCTTTACAACCGGACGGTAGTTTGCCGAAAGGTAATATACGGAACAAGTAAACTGGACGTGTTGCTTTCCAAATACAAGGTTAGCAAGTGGGTGACACAAAACCGCAAGTTTTGAGCTAAAATTTTCAAATCTGAAACCCACCAAACCCACAAAAATATTTTGCAAACACCGGTAAAGGGTTATTCCGGAAAACTTATCTAGGGTAAAAACTAGATTTAATTTTCAAAAGATCAAATGTTTTCATAAAGATCCAATTTCCTTAATGGATCTAAATTTTTATAGTCATGTGGGACTGTAAACCATATCGTTACTACCATTGTTTATACCGCCGTATAGAAATCACTGATGTACAAAGTGTGAAGAATAAAGAAGTGATTCTAGTATTTCAAGACAATATTGCTTGAGGACAAGCAACGCTCAAGTGTGGGAATATTTGATAATGCTAAAAACGAACATATATTTCATAGCATTATTCCTCAAGAAAGACAAGCTTTTAGTTGCAATTGTTCTATTTACAAGTGATATTCGTTTAAATAATAAAAGGTGAAGACAAAAGACAGATTCGACGAATTGAAGACGCAAACGACCAAAAAGCTCAAAAGTACAAAAGACAATCAAAAAGGTTCCAATTATTGATAAGAAACGTCTCGAAATTACAAAAGTACAAGATTCAAAACGCAAAGTACAAGATATTAAATTGTACGCGAGGACGTTCGAAAATCCGGAACCGGGACTAGAGTCAACTCTTAACGCTCGACGCAACGGACTAAAAATTACAAGTTAACTATGTATATAAATATAATATAATATATAATTAATTATATTAATTATATATATATTATATATATATAATAAAAACCGTCGGCAGCAAGAAACTCCAAGGGTGTGAGCTGTAAATACCTCTCCGCGACTCGCGGAGTTTTAAGGGCATTTTGCCGCGAGTCGCGGAGCCCCAAAAATCAAGTCTGGCTATAAAGCCAACCGAATTCTGATCAAAAATATCATCTTTTTTCTCTTCCTCTTCATACGTAAATATATTTATATTTATAATTTATATTTTAATTTTAATTATAATTCTAATAATAAGGGTATGTTAGCGAATGTTGTAAGGGTGTAAGTCGAAATTCTGTCCGTGTAACGCTACGCTATTTTTAATCATTGTAAGTTATGTTCAACCTTTTTACATTAATGTCTCGTAGCTAAGTTATTATTATGCTTATTTAAAACGAAGTAATCATGATGTTGGGCTAATTACTAAAATTGGGTAATTGGGCTTTGTACCATAATTGGGGTTTGGACAAAAGAACGACACTTGTGGAAACTAGACTATGGGCTATTAATGGGCTTTATATTTGTTTAACTAAATGAAAGTTTGTTAATGTTAATATAAAAGATTTACAATTGGGCGTCCCTATAAATTACCATATAAACTCGATCGGACACGATGGACGGGGTATTTATATGTACGAATAATCGTTCATTTAACCGGACACGGGAATGGATTAATAGCCACTAGAATAATTAAAACAGGGGTGAAATTACATTCAAGGGTAATTGGTGTAATTATTAACAAAGTAGTAAAACCTTGGTTTACACGCAGTCGATAACCTGGTGTATTCATTAAACAAAGTATTAAAACCTTGTTACAATTCGAATCCCCAATTAGTTGGAATATTTAACTTCGGGTATAATAATAATTTGACAAGGACACTTGCAATTTATATTTATGACTGATGGACTGTTATGGACAAAAACCAGACGGACATATTGAATAATCCAGGACAAAGGACAATTAACCCAAGGGCATAAAACTAAAATCAACACGTCAAACATCATGATTACGGAAGTTTAAATAAGCATAATTCTTTTATATCATATTTAATTTCCTTTATTTTATATTTAATTGCACTTCTAATTATCGCACTTTTATTGTTATTTAATCGCACTTTTAATTATCGTACTTTTAATTATCGCAATTTAATTTTATCGCATTTTTATTATTCGCAATTTCATTATCGTTATTTACTTTACGCTTTAATTTAAAGTCTTGTATTTATTTTATATTTTACATTAGGTTTTAACTGCGACTAAAGTTTTAAAATCGACAAACCGGTCATTAAACGGTAAAAACCCCCCTTTATAATAATAATATTACCTATATATATATTTGTATTTTTATAAAAATAAACTAATATAGCGTTGAGCTTTGTTTAAAGATTTCCCTGTGGAACGAACCGGACTTACTAAAAACTACACTACTGTACGATTAGGTACACTGCCTATAAGTGTTGTAGCAAGGTTTAAGTATATCCATTCTATAAATAAATAAATATCTTGTGTAAAATTGTATCGTATTTAATAGTTTTTCCTAGTAAAATATAAGCTATTTTATATACACCTCGTTCGACATCAATATTCTTGATAGTTCTATTCTCAGTGATTCTGGTAATTTGACAAAAATCAAATCGTGCAATTACGTTCTTTCTTGTTTAGAACATTAAGTTCATTCAAAATTCCATACTTATGAATTATGGACCGTTACTCGCTTTATTAGAGGTCGAGAAGAGAATAAAAAGGCAAAGAGCTCCCAAATATAAGAGAAAATATAAAGCCCAATAACAACACGGAGGTTACAAACAGTGGATATTAATACGAATAACAATATAAAGACACGGCAGAATTAAGAATAGTATCACTCCAAGGTAATAGTAGAAGTAAACAGATTTTTCTGGTGGAAAATTGAAAAGAAGGATGACAGAAATGATAAATTAGAAAAATATCAAGGATTAGAACTGGATTAAGCATTTTCACAATCTGTTGGATGTATGAACTAAGAAAGAAAGTGTAGAAATGGTGAGAATAATGGAACGGAAGAGCTTAATTTATACTGGAAATATCAGACAGAGTAATCGAGGCAGATCACCGTATTTAATTATAGAGATCTTAATTTCCTTACTCGCCGAAGAATCAAATCTTTTAGATTTCGAAGATTTTCTTTATATCCTTTGAATTCCGGAAATCAACCGTGACTACATCACTGGTTAAGACGAACTTGCAATTACTCATTTCATTCTTTTGTGATAGCTTCACTCCTACTTTTCGAGTAATCGAATTTTCTTATCCATATTACTCAATAGTAATAAAACTCTATTTATCAGCTCATATTCATCAGGAAAACACTCTTAGTGTTAGCCATGATAATCCCAATCAAATTTCGGGACGAAATTTCTTTAACGGGTAGGTAATGTGACTACCCAGAAATTTCTGATCAAATTTAAACTTAATCTTTATATGTTTCCAACACGATAAGTAAAGTCTATTAAACCGACTCTTAAAATTTTTGAACTACTTTTATATATTTAATTACCCCTCGAATGCTCTTGATGATTCACGAACCTTTAATTGTAACCAGAAATGTATATATAAATAATTATATATGTAAATAATTATATTAAATATATTAATGAACTATTAAGTAATTTAGTTATTATGAAAAATAACTTTAAATAAATAAAGCTTGTTATATATATATATATATATATATATATATATATATATATATATATATATATATATATATATATATATATATATATATATATATATATATATATATATATATATATATATAGTATATGATATATAAATAGATCAAACATAATTTGCCAACGTTATCAAATTATTAAATGTATAATGTTATACATTGAGGATAATTGTTTAATATATAAAATTAATTAGCTACTTAACATTTAAAACATAATTGTATATATATATATAAATATAAATCTATATATGATTTCTAATCAGGATTATATTGTAATATATAAAATGTATAAACATTAAATATTCAGATGAATGATATCATATAATATATTATGTAATTATTAAATATTACATGATTAATAAATTGTAATATTAATATATTTAATTACAATTTAAAATAAATGTTATATTAACAATATTATATTTACTTTCATTATTAATATTAGTATTAGTATTAATATTAATATTAATATTAGTATATTATTATATAGTATAATATATAGAATTGATACATTTAAATTGTTATATCATTAAAATTAGTAATAAAATTATAATTTTAAGTCATTATGATTATTTTGATATTATTATTTTGTTTACCAATATTATTATTATTATTATTATTATTATTATTATTATTATTATTATTATTATTATTATTATTATTATTATTATTATTATTATTAGTAGTAGTATTATTATAGTTATATTTATTAGAAAATAATATTATTATTATCATTAATAATATAATTTTTTATCATTTTTATGATTTATAGTATCATTATTATTTATAATTATTATTAATATAATAATTATTATTACTGATATATTATTTAATTATTAATATTAATTATAAATTATAAAAACTTAAAAAATCGTACAATCTGTTACCTGTATCCATCGTTCTGTAGCTGATTTTGTATTTTATCTCTAAATTGATTACCAGTCGACTTCAAATTGTTCACTAAACGATAACATTGACCAATTATAAATGCTACATCAATTATATCTGGGTTTTTTTTAAAAAAAATAGGTAACTGCTCTGTATACATAAAATTTTCTCAAAACTTGATTTTGAACGAATTCTAAAAATCTATCAATGTAGTCTTGTTGAGAATCTTTTACTTAATCTATCTACAAAATTCCAACTTTTAATTTTTCAAAACGAGATCGAATTTTGGAGTCAAAGTTCAGTTTGAAAAAGTCAACTGTAGTGTTCTTCACAAAATTCGTAAATCTGTTGATGTTTTTGGGTAAATTAATGATCCATAAAGTTTCAGTGAATGATTTAACACGTATTTCATATAGTAATTGTAGTCTAAAAACATTCGAAATTCAAAATCAATGATAGAGTTCTTAATGGGCTATCGCGACTTCTGCTGTTTATTTCTTTTATTTATTTTCTGTTAGGAAATTTAATTCAACCACGTCGTGGTTGTTTCTATTTCATATTGAAAGTATTAAAACGAACAATTAAATTCGCTAGTATGATTACCTCTGTGCGTTGAATGTTGTGAAGAAGAAGAAAAAAGGAGAAACAGAAAATACGGTTTATAAAGTTTGAATTCAGTTTAGTTACATAAATGTTAGACGGATCAGTTGGTTGGTGTGTTTGTGTGTTAACGAGAGGTTGGGGGTTCGAGCCCGGGCTATGGCGTTTTTTTAAAGCTTGTTTGAGGTAGTTCTTTCTATCAAAAATTTCTATTATTATTATTATTATTATTATTATTATTATTATTATTATTATTATTATTATTATTATTATTATTATTATTATTATTATTATTATTATTATTATTATTATTATTAGAATTTTAATTATTATTATCATTTTCATTATTATTATTATTATTATTATTATTATTATTGTTGTTGTTGTTGTTATTATTATTATTATTACTATTATTATTATTATTATGATTATTATGATTATGATTATTATTACTATTACTATTACTATTACTATTATTATTATTATTATTATTATTATTATTATTATTATTATTATTATTATTATTATTATTATTATTATTATTATTATTATTATTATTATTATTATTTTGATTTTGTTTATGATATAAAAGATGCTTAATTTATGGAAGAATAAAATGAATATGATTATGGTTACGATAATGGATATAGTAAAGGTATATATATATATATATATATATATATATATATATATATATATATATATATATATATATATATATATATATATATATATATATATATATATATATATATATATATATAACTGAGAAATACAATTATAAGTATGATTAGGTTTACGACAATATAAGTTATGGCTATAAATATAAATATAATTAAGTCATGATTAAATGAAATATCATTTTTATTCATTATTATTATTAATATAAGAATTATTCTTAATAATGTTATTACAATTATTAGTGAGATTATTATTATTATAACTATTATCATTAGTATTATTATTATTATTATTATTATTATTATTATTATTATTATTATTATTATTATTATTATTATTATTATTATTATTATTATTATTATTATTATTATTATTATTATATAAGTATTATTATCATTACTACTATTATTAGTATTATCATTATCATTATCATTAAAAGTATCATTATTATTAAAATCACCATTATTATTTAAAAATATTATTTTTATGAAAACTATCATTTTATCTTATCATTAAACTTATCACCTTTATTAAAATTATTATCAATATTATCATTATTATTATTATTATCATTATTAGAATTAGAATTATTATTATCCTTATCCTTATTAGTATTATTATAATAACTATTTTTGCAAACAAAAGAAATTATATAAAAACATATTTATTATCTAAGTATATTAATATTATGTAAAATCATGTTTCAACTAATATAATATTATGTATATTGATATAATTTAATTACATATCAAATAAGTATTATAACATATTATAAATAATAATAAAATTTTATATAAGAGTATTAATCTTAATACATAACCAAAATATATATAATTTGTTCGATTACAATTATACGTTTTAATATATATACAAATGACATAGGTTCGTGAATTCGAGGCCAGACCCTGCATTGTTCAATATCGTCATATGTATTTTTACTACAAAATACTGTATTGTGAGTTTCATTTGCTCCCTTTTTAAATGATTTTGCAATATATATTTTTGGAACTGAGAATACATGCGCTGCTTTTATAAATGCTTTACGAAATAGACACAAGTGATCGAAACTACATTCTATGGTTGAATTATCGAATCGAATATGCCCCTTTTTAGCTTGATAGCCTAAGAATTGGTGTTTATTATAATTGCCACCAATTGACGCGAACCCTAAAGATAGATGTATGGGCACTAACAAGTCCCAGTAAGAGAATTTGAACTGCTTAAGTACTTCGATTTATCAAGTCCGATGTGAGTCCCGGAATGATGGGGATATTCTATATGCATCCTGTTAAGGTCGGTTACCAGGTGTTCACCATATGAATGAATTTTAATTTGCGAGTTACGCGTATCAATATATGAAATCTTGTGGTCTATGAAAATGATGGAAATGAATGATTATGATAAACTAATGAACTCGCCAACCTTTTGGTTGACACTTTAAAGCATGTTTATTCTCAGGTATTAAAGAAATATTCCGCTGTGCATTTGCTCATATTAAAGATATTACTTGGAGTCATTCATGATATATTTCAAAAGACATTGCATTCGAGTTGTTGAGTTCATCAAGATTATTATTAAGTCAATTATAGTGGAATATATTATGAAATGCTATGCATGCCGTCAACTTTTGATGTAATGAAAGATTGTCTTTTCAAAAACGAATGCAATGTTTGTAAAATGTATCATATAGAGGTCAAGTACCTCGCGATGTAACCAAATGTAATGTATTCGTCCAGATGGATTAAGACGGGTCATTAAAAATATATCTTTTCGTACTAAGCTATTACGCATGAATTTTAAAGGGTAAGTACTACTCGGTTAAATCATATTACTAATATGCTATGATGTACATCATTCATTTACGACTTAACCATCATTAACTAAAATCTCTATTTTAACTTAATGAATTCCATTTCATAATAAACCAAGTGTATTATTCAAATACATGTTTGATTGTATACTTTCATTTTTGATGTACTCGAAACTTTTTAGAAAGCCTTATTCGTGCCTTGCGAAGTTCACAAGGATTCCACGAGCACCAACATCATATACCGAGGTATATCAATAACAATGAACGATGAAGTATTGATTCATAACTTCATTAAAGAAATATTCTGTGATGATTATGTAATCTCTAAGGTTTTAGAGATTATTTATTCTCATTTCAACCGTAAATCAAATGAGTTAAATATTATATTAACTCATTAAATCCATGATTTCATCTGAAGGAAAATATATATGTACGTATATTTTCATAAAGATTGTAAAAAAAAAAAAATTCTTTTGTACAAACTGTTGATGATGAAAATATTTTAACGGGTAGGTAATACCCAAGAAATATTTATATCTCACATTAATATGTTACATTGTACATTATTCAATTCTGATTCAACAGTCATTAACTATACTACTTACAAGATATATGTATCCGTTCACTAAAGAACAACCATTTTCATACAAATTCAATTACATTTTCTGATTTTGACATATCAAAATCCAAGTAAAGCTTTATTAGGTGTTATCTTCCTAAAGATCACTACATTCCTAAATTATATTCATTCGTATTCTGTGATGAATTATCATATCAAACCACCGAAATTATCATTCATTACTTTTAAAATTTACAACATTTCTTCGTCAATTGTTTGATCCGTTGACGGTTACATCCTGCGTTCAACGCTCAAATTCAAAATTTCTTAACACACCTCGGATTGATAACCAATGATTCAGATATGTTAACCTTGTGAATGCTGATGAAGCAGCAAAAGCTATAGATGGTCAAAATGGCCAAAAGCTTGATAATAAAGAATGTAGTGTTGGAAACGCTCAATAGAAAATTTGGAACTGAAAAATAGATTGAGCAAACTATGAAGGAGGCTGTGGACAAACCACAAGGATTAAACCTATACTCAAAGAATCTAGATGATTCAATTTCTGATGAAAATCACAGAAGATCTTTTTACGCATTCAAATCTTTACAGAAGAAAATTTCCTCATTATCCTTTGATTTTTAAATATTTTAGAAATTTTAAGATATCATCATATCTTTCAGTATCAATATCCTCTATATTTCTGAAGATATCTTCATAACGATTCTTGTCCGCAATTAATTATCTCTTTGCGATATCTTTATTACATCATATAGGAAACTGTTTAAGTTTCTATATTCTGTAAAATTCAAGTTTAAATTATGAATGATTTCTGGAGAAGTGTTGGGAATTGAAGCATGAGTTAGTATAATATAATGACTTCAGGCCAACGTAATTATATTACAGTAAGTCATGCTAAATTTTTAATGGAATATGATGATTCACAGACCATACCGTCATCATATGCCATGTTACATGACTCTTACATTTTACTTAACCTCTGAACATATCAAGAAAATATATTCTTGATAGTTCTATCCTCAATGATTCTGGTAATTTAACAAATCAAATCTTGCTATTACATTTCTTTCTGCTTAGTATATTATGATCATTTGAACCTTCATACCTTCGAATTCTGGACCATTACTTACTGTACAAAAGCATGAAGCTCCGAATTATAAGGGAAAATATGAAGCCCGATAACAACATAGAAATTACAAACCGTGTATATCAATGCGTATAGCAATATAAAGACAAGGGAGAATTAAAAACACTATAACCCCAAGGTAATAGTAGAAGTAAACAAATTCCTCTGGTGGTAAATGAAAAAGAAGAATGACTGCATATATGGCCAATATAATAACAAGGATCAATACGGGATTGAGCACATTAATAGATCTTTTAAAAGTATGAATCGAGAAAGAAAGTATAGAAGTGGTGAAGATAATGAAATGGAAGAAGCTAATTTAAAGCGAAATTCCAGACACAGCAATCGAGGCAATTCATCGCATTTAATCAAAGAAAATCTAAATTTCCTTAATTACCGGAGAATCAAATCTTATACAGATTATAAAGATTTTCTTTAAATCCCTTGAAATCCGGAAAACAAGTATAATTATGTCAAAAGTTAAAGCAAACGGATATTTTCTCATTTCAATCTTTTACGATAGCTTCGTTTATACTCTTTCTATAACCGAATCGTTTTATCCATATTATTCAATAGTGATAAAACTCTATTTATCAACTCATATTCGCCATGAAAACATTTTTATTGTTAGCCATGATGACCACAATCAAATTTCGGGACGAAATTTCTTTTAACGGGTAGGTACTGTAATGACCCGAAAAATTTTGACTTAATTTTTAACTTAAATCTATAAATGATTTCATAATTCAGACGATAAGCAAAGTCTGTTATCATGAGTCTCAAAATTTCTAATTCCGACGATTCACGAATAAATAACTGTAAATAAAAATGTATATATTTAAATATACATATAAAATGTGTAAATATTAAATAATCAATAAATGTTATTATTTATTGTATGATTAAAAATATGTACATATTAAATTTAATTATAAGTAAAAAATATCATAATATCACTTTCATCATTATTATTAACATTAATAATAATATTATTATGATTATTATCATTTTTAAATATCATTCTTAATATTTGTATTATTTTGATATTTAGTAAATAATATTATTATCTATTATTTATTATTATTGTGATTATTATTATTATTAATATCATTTTATTATTTTTATTATTATTAATTTTATTATTATTATTATTATCATAAAAAGTATTATTATAATATTAGCATCATTATTAGTATTGTAATTTTACAACTTATTATTATTATCATTAATGTTATTATTATTATCTGTATTATTATTAACTAATATTAATAATTATTATTATCTTTATTATTATTTATAATTATTATTATTATTTATTAATAAAATTATTATTATTAATATTAACTTTATATATAAAATCAGGAAGAAAACGAATTAGGTTTCATATTGTGATGACCCGTCCTAATTCACCTGGACGAAGTCATCAACATCTGGTCCCATTGCGAGGTACTGACCTAAATATGCCATGTACGACTTCATATAATATCTTTTGAATGAGCAAATGCACAGTGGAAGATTTCTTTCATACCTGAGAATAAACATGCTTAAAAGTGTCAACCAAAAGGTTGGTGAGTTCATAGGTTTATTATAACAATCATTTCAGTATATTAATAGACAACAAGATTTTCGTTTATAAATGTATATACACTCGCAAGTGTATAAAAGTATTCTATGAGCTGTAGGCACCCGGTAACAAGCCTTAACGTTCATGTTTTACCCTCTGAAGTACACCAAATTAGGTGTGTTTAAAATAACCTCGAAGTACTAAAGCATCCCACAGTCAGGATAGGGTTTGTCAGGCCCAATAGATCTATCTTTAGGATTCGCGCTTACCGTACATAGACAAGTAGTTCAATGTTACCAAGCTAAGGGTATATTTCTGGTTTAAACCCACATAGAATTATTTTTAGTACTTGTGCCTATTTCGTAAAACATTTATAAAACAGCGCATGTATTCTCAGCCCAAAAATATATATAAAAAGGGAGTAATGAAACTCACCATACTATATTTTGTAGTAAAAATACATATGACAAAACTGAACAATGCAAGGTTGGCCTCGGATTCACGAACCTATATCATTTGTATATTTATTAGTATACATAATTATAGTTGAACAATATAAATTTATTGTATCTTTAATTTATATATTATGAATGTTTAATTTGTGTATATATAATCATAATGATTAATACTTATATAGTTATATTAATATATCCATATTTATATATATAATTGTTTAATGTTATATTGAAAATCAATAGTTTGTTATATGTAAGTATTTATATAATTAATATTAATATGTTTTATATATATAGTTATGTAAAATATTAATATAATTATAATATATGTAACAAGTACATTTTATGCACAAAATATTTATTTGTTCTAAAAAAATAGAGTTTTGATAATAATAATAATAAAAGTAATGTTAGTAATAATAAAAGTAATGATAATAATGATATGATGAAAATGTCAGTTTTCATAAAAATAATACTTTTAATATAAATGATAGTTTTTTTTTTATTACTAAAAATGATACTAATAATAATATTTATTAATAATGATTTTAATAATACTAATAATAATAATGTTAAGACTACCTTAGAAAGGCTTAAAAAAAACAAATAAAGTGTCTGAGCCAGGACTCGAACCCGCAACCTCTCGCCTAAAACAAACAACCTCTGCCATGGCTCCATCCATAATTTTACTGATTGATAACCCAAACAAATAAATATAAGCTATATCTATCTGTCATCCTCCTCGTGTATATCATTTTATCGATACCATTTACCTTACCATCATATTCATGATAACATCATCTTTGTCATCATAACATCATCATTATCTCGCATCATCATTCAGTATCACGTACATCATGATGATTATCATTATACTTCATCATCTTTATCTATTTATATCATCACCCTTCCTCGTGTTTTATTGTTAACATAGAGATATTTATAGTCCATACAGAAAAAGAAATGGGTCACGGCCCAAATTAACAGTTTCACAAATTCATCTTTTGCTAACCCATTTAATCCGATCAGATGGCTTCCTTAAGCC
The DNA here is from genome assembly GCF_046630445.1 of Rutidosis leptorrhynchoides. Taxonomy (NCBI): domain Eukaryota; kingdom Viridiplantae; phylum Streptophyta; class Magnoliopsida; order Asterales; family Asteraceae; genus Rutidosis; species Rutidosis leptorrhynchoides. Next base: position 347,315,607 of record NC_092335.1, on the reverse strand, counting down.
CAATCCCACTACAGATTAGTCGCCCTATTAATTTAATTAACAACCTTTTAGGTGTCGGTTCCTTTTCTATTTTTATAATGAATTAGTGGAACGAATGTGGCAGTTGTACCACACTCCAATAGGCTCGCATCTTTATCAGAAACAACAACCAATTATTAATTATTATGATTTAATTGTAGTAGCAAATATCAATCCAAGTGGGTTTATGTTGGTGGTTTTGGTTTTCGAATTTAGACAGAAAACAGTGGGTAGTATTAATGGATGGTGGGTTTTGGATGGTGGTGTGAAGATGATTAATCGTGATGGTGGTTTTGGTTTCGGCTGAAGTGGAAACAGAAATAGTACATGAGCTTGATTATGACAGCGGTTTAGAGTTTAAAAGGTGTTCACATAGTTGCAGCAGGAGCAGTCAACATAATATTGGTGATGATGATTTGATCACGATGGGTATGGTGTTTCCACTGGAAAAAAAATAGGAGAGGGAGAAGAGAGAGAGATATGTTGTGGCCCGTGATTGTGATGGATGATGGGTTTATATAAAGACGGTGAGAAGGTATGTTAGTGATTGGTTGATCTTGTTGATGGTTAGTGTGGTGGTTACATACTAACGGGTTGAAGATAGACATGGGTTTCAAGCATGGAATAATAGTAGTAAATAACAAATATGATGGTGGTTCTTGCGATAGTTGTAATGGTAAAAAGAAAGCAAAAATTACTACAGTAGCACACCATAGTTGTAACAATTATTACGGTTGTGATGTTTGTTTGATGTTAAAATAGAAAATTATATGCAGCGGTATATAATGGGTTGTGATGGTATTGTCATTCGATTGAAAACAACCAGAACCTCACCGTAGCAATGATTAACGAAGGAGGATGAGTGGTCTTGTAATGGGATTCGAAAGACAGAAGCAAGAGGAAAAAGAAGGTTGAGGTGTTGGTTGTTGTAGGTTTGGTTATGTGATGATGGAGGTAAGATTTTTTTTTTCATGAAGAAGGAACCCAAAAGAAAAGGTGGTGTCGATGATTGGAGGTGGTGGATAGGTTTTAATCGACAGGGAAAAAGAAGGAGAGTAGAGTGTATATCTATATGTATATGAGTCATGTATATATAGATATATATCTATAATGAATTTGAAGACAGAGATGGATAAAACAAATAGAGTGAACAAAACACTAATTCATAAATTCAATAACACGGATATAATAGTGAGATAGAAACAAAACTTAAATAATAGTGACATCGCGATAAATCAGGAAAATTAAAACAAATTGATAGTGATACGCTTATAATTGTAATTGAGATGAGATAGTGGAAAACTTGTTGGATCCAATATAGATATTTTATTAATATAATATTAAAATTCAAAATGTGTGATGTTATGAAACAATCAGTACGTCAACAATAGTTAGTATCCTACAATATCTGTTATTTATTGACATAATATTTTAATTTATATTTAAAATTAATATATATATATATATATATATATACATATTTATTTATAATTAAATGTTCGTGAATCGTCGAAATCGGTCGAGGTTAAATGAATATATGAAACAGTTCAAACGTTTTGAGACTCGATATTATAGACTTTGATGTTCGTGTCGAAATCATATAAAGACTAAGTTTTAAATTTGATCGGAAATTTCCGGGTCGTTACAGTACCTACCCGTTAAAGAAATTTCATCCCGAAATTTGAGTGAGGTCGTCATGGCTAACAATAAAAATGTTTTCATGATGAATATGAGTTGCTAGATAGAGTTTTATCATTATTGATTAATATAGATAAAACGATTCGATTATGTGAAACGTATGAGTGAAGCTGTCACAAAAGAGTGAATTGAGGAATTTAAGATTTGTCTCACTTTTGACGTAGTCACGTTTGAATTCCGGAATTCAAGGGATTTAAAAGAAAATCTTGGAAATCTATAAGATCTGATTCTTCGAGATTTAAAGAAATTAGGATCTCTTTAATTAAATGCGATGATCTGTCCCGATTACTACGTCTGATATTTCCATTATAAATTTACCTTTTCCGTTCCATTAGTTTTCACCACTTCTATACTCAATTCCTAAATTCAAAAGATTGTAAAAATGCTTAATCCAGTTCTGATTCTTGTTCTTATTCTCACTATCGCAACAATCATTCTCCTTTTCCAATTACCACCGGAGGAATCTGTTTTCTTCTACTTCGCTCTTGGGGTTATAATGTTTTTAATTCTCCCGTGTCTTTATGTTGCGATAAACATTGATTTACACAGTTTGTAATTCCTGTGTTTGTGATCGGCTTTATATTTTCCTTTATTTTTCGGAGCTCCATGCTCTTGTTTTCTTTTTCTCGACTCCAAGTCAAGCGAATAATGGTCCAGAATTCGTAGATATAGAGTTTCGAATGATTATAATGTTCTAAGTAGAAACGAACGTAATAGCACGATTTGATTTGTCAAATTACCAGAATCCCTGAGGGTGAAACTATCAAGAATATATTTTCTTAATATGTTCAGAGGTTGATTTGAATGAAAGAGTTATGTAACATGGTTCATGATAAAGGTATGATCTGTGATCCTTTATCACGTTCCATTAGAAACTCAGCATGACTTACTGTAATATAATCACGTTGGCCAAGTGCCATTATATTATACTAACTCATGCTTCAATTTCCTACACTTCTCCAAAAACCATTCATAATTTTAACTTAGATTTTACAGAAGTTTCCAATATAATGGAATACAGAAAACACGAAGAGGTAGATAATTTCGGACAAGAATATTTATAAAAATATTCTCAGAAATATCGAAGATATTTATGATGATATTTTGGAATTTCTAAGTTCGAAGATTGATGAAGAAAAATTTTTCGCAAGATTTTAACATGACTTCGGAGCAAGATATTCTCTAAAGATTTCATCGGATCCAGATTTATCTGGGTTCTATGAATTTAGGGTATGTTACTTGTATTTCTCCTTGGTTTCCTTTATGGTTAGCTCAATCAAATTTTCAATACCAAATAATTTCTATCGAGCGTTCCCAACACTCCATTCTTTTATCATCACCTTTGGCCATTAAGACCATTTACTACATGCTGCTTCGTCAGCATTTTCAAAGTTAACGGATCTGGATCATTGGTTATCAAATCGAGGTGTTTTCAGGAGAATTGTGTTTTTAGATGATTAAACGCTGATGGTAATATGGTAGAATATAAAAGGTTCTCCAATAGTAATAAAGGAGCACGCATATATATATCAAGGTTATAATAAGGTTGTTTTGAATGAAAAAATCGAAGTTGTCTTATTGGAGCTGTGACAAAATTGACTACTTCGAAAAGGAGTCATATGGTTGTTTTTGCTAATAAATGCCAAAGAATTCGACGTGAGTACGTGTTAAACTATGACTTTGGGTTCGAGAGTTTTTCAGGTGCATAAATATATGCAAAGATCTTTTCCTCCATAGACGAAGTGCGGTTGGTTCAACTTCTCGGTTGAGGTATTTTCAAGAATCATGAAAAGATTTGAACGCGAATTGTAACTGTCGAGGTACAAATGAGGTTTAAGATGAAATCAAGTGGCAAACTTGAAGAATTATTTAGTTTCATATGTTATAATCAATATTTTAATTCATTTTAATTGTCCAAAATTAGCAGTCTAGTAGTCCGATTGTCCAATGGTCCAATAAATTCATATATAATTTAAATATATAATATTCGAATTAATTAATACGTATCGTGACCCGTGTACCGGTCTCAGTATTGATCACAACTCAAACTATATATATATTTTGGAATCAATCTCAACCCTGTATAGCCAACTCCAACATTCACATATAGAGTGTCTATGGTTGTTCCAAAATATATATATAGATGGGTCGATATGATAGGTCGAAACCTTGTATACGTGTCCCGTTATTTAAAGTGTGTAAAATAAATAACAGAAATTAAATGATGATAAATAAAATTGCGAGAATGTAAATTGCAATAAATAAAATGTAATACGGAATTAACAGTTAGCTGGGAACAGTTATCTAGGAACAGTTAGCGTGGATTCTTAACAAAATTCTTTATAATTAATTTGTTTGTTTCTATCACTTTTTATTTTGTTAAATGTTTTTCTTCATTATGCCACTTGTTGGATTCTGATAAGTCAAAATCCAAATATGAAATTGGATGAATATAGTTATTCTGTGGTGAACGGATTTGTATATCGGTGGATGTAAGTAGGATAGTAAACGACTGTTGAATCAGCTTCGAAGAATGTACATTGTAACTTATTAATGTGAAATCTGAATATTTCTCGGGTATTACCTACCCGTTAAAATATTTTCACAATTAACACTTTGTACTAAAGAATTTTTAATTACAATCTTTATGAAAACATATATACATATATATTTTCTTCAGATGCAATCATGGATTTAATGAGTTAATATGATATTAACTCATCTGATTTTCCGTTAGAACAAGAATATAAAATCTCTAAAACATTAGAGGTTACATAATCACTATGTCGAACTAAGATAAATGATGTAGAACGTCATGTAGAACGATGATTATACTCGAGGTTCAGAATGAAATTTCGAAGCTGGTGACGCGGGTGTTGTTGTTGGTGGTACTAGTGATGTTGGTGCTGAGGCTGGTGATGTTACTGGTGTTGATGATACTGCTAGTGCTTGCAAATTGTGTACCGTGCTCTCTAAATTTAACACTCGAGCTCAGAGTTCTTTAACTTCTTCTACTAACCCTGGTTGGTTATCAGTGTGAGGTAGAGGTCAGATATCTTCTCTAGTTCCGTTAATGGTAGCCTCAAGATGAAAAATTCTTGCAAAAAGGGTATAAACGGTGTTGCGAACAGGTTCGCCGGTGAGCGGGTCGAGCACTCCGACGTTAGGTGGTAAGTTCGGCTCGTGATATGGAGTACCTTCTTCATTTCTCCATAGGGTAAGTATTTCGCAAACCCATCCCCACTTTCTAAAGAAATCACGGTAGTTGATCGGTTGGTGCGCTCCCGTCACGCTATCTTCGGAGTCAGAAGAACTTGGTCGATTCGTGGAGGCCATCGTATGCGATCACAGAAAAGATTTTTGGTATGAAAAGCTTAGTGACAGCAAATGATAGTTGGATGGTATTCTCAATGCATAATATGCCAAGATATATATAGTACCAGGATCCCTTAAATTACGGAGAAATTTACGGAATATATCAAGCAAAGTTTACCTTAATAGATACGCTAAGATATAAATTTGTCTATACACTATCTATGCAAAAAAGGCAGTAAGGCGTGTCTAGACTTAGGAATGATTAGCAGGAAATTTTCCACTAGGAATGATATACAATACTTATAATATGCAGCTAAGGTCGAAGTCCAGACTCGCTAATGCATCCTAACAACTATCAGTTAGACACACTAATGCAAGACCTGGTTCGCTAGGACCAACGCTCTGATACCACCTGTGATGACCCGTCCTAATCCACCTGGACGAAGTCATCAACATCTGGTCCCATTGCGAGGTACTGACCTAAATATGCCATGTACGACTTCATATAATATCTTTTGAATGAGCAAATGCACAGTGGAAGATTTCTTTCATACCTGAGAATAAACATGCTTAAAAGTGTCAACCAAAAGGTTGGTGAGTTCATAGGTTTATTATAACAATCATTTCAGTATATTAATAGACCACAAGATTTCCGTTTATAAATGTATATACACTCGCAAGTGTATAAAAGTATTCTATGAGCTGCAGGCACCCGGTAACAAGCCTTAACGTTCATGTTTTACCCTCTGAAGTACACCAGATTAGGTGTGTTTAAAATAACCTCGAAGTACTAAAGCATCCCACAGTCAGGATGGGGTTTGTCAGGCCCAATAGATCTATCTTTAGGATTCGCGCTTACCGTACATAGACAAGTAGTTTAATGTTACCAAGCTAAGGGTATATTTCTGGTTTAAACCCACATAGAATTAGTTTAAGTACTTGTGCCTATTTCGTAAAACATTTATAAAACAGCGCATGTATTCTCAGCCCAAAAATATATATAAAAAGGGAGTAATTAAACTCACCATACTGTATTTTGTAGTAAAAATACATATGACAAAACTGAACAATGCAGGTTTGGCCTCGGATTCACGAACCTATATCATTTGTATATTTATTAGTATACATAATTATAGTTGAACAATATAAATTTATTGTATCTTTAATTTATATATTATGAATGTTTAATTTGTGTATATATATTCATAATGATTAATACTTATATAGTTATATTAATATATGCATATTTATATATATAATTGTTTAATGTTATATTGAAAATCAATAGTTTGTTATATGTAAGTATTTATATAATTAATATTAATATGTTTTATATATATAGTTATGTAAAATATTAATATAATTATAATATATGTAACAAGTACATTTTATGCACAAAATATTTATTTGTTCTAAAAAAAATAGAGTTTTGATAATAATAATAATAATAAAAGTAATGTTAGTAATAATAAAAGTAATGATAATAATGATATGATGAAAATGTCAGTTTTCATAAAAATAATACTTTTAATATAAATGATAGTTTTTTTTTATTACTAAAAATGATACTAATAATAATATTTATTAATAATGATTTTAATAATACTAATAATAATAATGTTAAGACTACCTTAGAAAGGCTTAAAAAAAACAAATAAAGTGTCTGAGCCAGGACTCGAACCCGCAACCTCTCGCCTAAAACAAACAACCTCAGCCATGGCTCCATCCATAATTTTACTGATTGATTACCCAAACAAATAAATATAAGCTATATCTATCTGTCATCCTCCTCGTGTATATCATTTTATCGATACCATTTACCTTACCATCATATTCATGATAACATCATCTTTGTCATCATAACATCATCATTATCTCGCATCATCATTCAGGTATTACGTACATCATGATGATTATCATTATACTTCATCGTCTTTATCTATTTATATCATCACCCTTCCTCGTGTTTTATTGTTAACATAGAGATATTTATAGTCCACACAGAAAAAGAAATGGGTCACGGCCCAAATTAACAGTTTCACAAATTCATCTTTTGCTAACCCATTTAATCTGATCAGATGGCTTCCTTAAGCCCAATCCCACTACAGATTAGTCGCCCTATTAATTTAATTAATAACCTTTTAGGTGTCGGTTCCTTTTCTATTTTTATAATGAATTAGTGGAATGAATGTGGCAGTTGTACCACACCCCAATAGGCTCGCATCTTTATCAGAAACAAAAACCAAGTATTAATTATTATGATTTAATTGTAGTAGAAAATATCAATCCAAGTGGGTTTATGTTGGTGGTTTTGGTTTTCGAATTTAGACAGAAAACAGTGGGTAGTATTAATGGATGGTGGGTTTTGGATGGTGGTGTGAAGATGATGAATCGTGATGGTGGTTTTGGTTTTGGCTGAAGTGGAAACAGAAACAGTACATGAACTTGATTATGACAGCGGTTTAGAGTTTAAAAGGTGTTCACATAGTTGCAGCAGGAGCAGTCAACATAATATTGGTGATGATGATTTGATCACGATGGGTATGGTGTTTCCACTGGAAAAAAAATAGGAGAGGGAGAAGAGAGAGAGATATGTTGTGGCCCGTGATTGTGATGGATGATGGGTTTATATAAAGACGGTGAGAAGGTATGTTAGTGATTGGTTGATCTTGTTGATGGTTAGTGTGGTGGTTACATACTAACGGGTTGAAGATAGAGATGGGTTTCAAGCATGGAATAATAGTAGTAAATAACGAATATGATGGTGGTTCTTGCGATAGTTGTAATGGTAAAAAGAAAGCAAAAATTACTACAGTAGCACACCATAGTTGTAACAATTTTTACATTTGTGATGTTTGTTTGATGTTAAAATAGAAAATTATATGCAGCGGTATATAATGGGTTGTGATGGTATTGTCATTCGATTGAAAACAACCAAAACCTCACCGTAGCAGTGATTAATGAAGGAGGATGAGTGGTCTTGTAATGGGATTCGAAAGACAGAAGCAAGAGGAGAAAGAAGGTTGAGGTGTTGGTTGTTGTAGGTTTGGTTATGTGATGATGGAGGTAAGATTTTTTTTTTCACGAAGAAGGAACCCAAAAGAAAAGGTGGTGTCGATGATTGGAAGTGGTGGATAGGTTTTAATCGACAGGGAAAAAGAAGGAGAGTAGAGTGTATATCTATATGTATATGAGTCATGTATATATAGATATATATCTATAATGAATTTGAAGACAGAGATGGATAAAACAAATAGAGTGAACAAAACACTAATTCATAAATTCAATAACACGGATATAATAGTGAGATAGAAACAAAACTCAAATAATAGTGACATTGCGGTAAATCAGGAAAATTAAAATAAATTGATAGTGATACGCTTATAATTGTAATTGAGATGAGATAGTGGAAAACTTGTTGGATCTAATATAGATATTTTATTAATATAATATTAAAATTCAAAATGTGTGATGTTATGAAACAATCAGTACGTCAACAATAGTTAGTATCCTACAATATCTGTTATTTATTGACATAATATTTTAATTTATATTTAAAATTAATATATATATATATATATATATATATATATATATACATATTTATTTATAATTAAATGTTCGTGAATCGTCGAAATCGGTCGAGGTTAAATGAATATATGAAACAGTTCAAACGTTTTGAGACTCGATATTATAGACTTTGCTTTTCGTGTAGAAATCATATAAAGACTAAGTTTTAAATTTGATCGGAAATTTTCGGGTCGTTACACATATCCACATCAAACTTTATCAATTTTTTTTGTTTCTTGTCTATTGGATCGAATAATCCTGTCATCTGGTCAAAATTCGATGGCATGAATCAGATACAAAAACAATTTCTGTTATAAATCAATTTCAACTTTTATTATTTAATTTTTCCGTTCTTAATTGACTAATTATAATAGTCGACTCTTTTTGCTATAAATCAAACAATTTACACAATGATATTGATTAAGTCAGTCATTTATCCATCGTCATTATCAATTAAAACCCAATACAACTTTTGTCTGATTGATTTTAAAACAGAAAATTGAAAACCAGTTGTATACCTCTGTTATTGAACTCAAATTACAAAAGCTCAAATTCGAATGAAATTTCAAAAACTATAAATGCAATCTTGTTAGGAATCCTTCATTCATACTATCTGTAAAATCTCAGGTACTAATTCTTTCTATCGAGTTCTAATTTTTGAGTCAAACTTAATTTTCAAAAAATCAAATATTTTGTGCATCGCGAAATTCATGATTGTGTTGATGTTTCTTGATCAATTGATTATTTAAAAATTTTCCATGGATGATTTGTGACCTATTTCATGTTTTAATCATAAGCCAAAACAGTCTAGATCTCAAAATCAAATATTGAGTTTATATATTTTTTTTTCGTAAATACTAGCAGATCTTTTATTTATTTATTTTTGTTGTTGTTGTTGAACAAATGTATCAAAGTCAGGTCATTTCTAAATCAAGTTCAAACCTTAATTCAAACTAGTAAGTCTCTGTTATGATTATTGGGGTTTTTCGATTGACCTGATTAAGAAGAAGATAAAGAACAGAATTTAAATAGGTTAAATATATTAGGATACGGATTTACTCAGAAAAACATGAATGGAGGAATGGTTAGTGTGGGTGTTGGGTGAGCGAGAGCTCTCGGGTTCGAGCCCGTGCAAAGGCAGTTATAATTATTTTTTGGAGCTTATTCTTGTGAGGTAGTTTTCTTTTTAAAAATTATTATTATTATTATTATTATTATTATTATTATTATTATTATTATTATTATTATTATTATTATTATTATTATTATTATTATTATTATTATTATTATTATTATTATTATTATTATTATTATTATTATTATTATTATTATTATTATTATTATTATTATTATTATCATTAGAATTAAAATGATTAATAAAATTATTGTTATTATTATTATTATTACCATTATTATTAGAATTAATATTATTATTTTCATAAATATTAGTATTAGTATCATTTTTATAATTATTAGTATCACTATTATTATTGAAAGGACCCGTCCTAATCCATCTGGATGAAGTCACCAACAACTGGTTCCATTGCGATGATCGACTCCAAATACTGTCTTTAAAATGAGCAAATGCACAGCGGAAGATTTCTTTCATACCTGAGAATAAACATGCTTTCAAGTGTCAACCAAAAGGTTAGTGAGTTCATAGGTTTATCATAAATAATCATTTCTATCATTTTAATAGACCACAAGATTTTCATTTTCAGTTCTCATAATTATACGTCCCATGCATAGAGACAAAAATATCATTCATATATATTGAACACCTGGTAACCGACATTCACAATATGCATATTAGAATATCCCCATCATTCCGGGATCCTCCTTCGGACATGATATAAATTTCGAAGTACTAAAGCATCCAGTACTTTGGATGGGGCTTGTTGGGCCCAATAGATCTATCTTTAGAGTTTACGTCAATTAGGGTGTCTGTTCCCTAATTCTTAGATTACCAGACTTAATAAAAAGGGGCATATTCGGTTTAATAATCCAACCATAGAATGTAGTTTCACGTACTTGTGTCTATTTCGTAAAATAGTTATAAAAACAGCTCATGTATTCTCAGTCCCAAAAATATATATTGCAAAAGCATTTAAAAAGGGAATAATGAAACTCACGCATATAAATATTGTAAAACAGTTATTAAAGCATTTGCATGTATTCTCAGCCCAAAAATGTAAAGAGTAAAAAGGGACAAATGAAACTCACCATACTGTATTTTGTAGTAAAAATACATAGAATGACATTGAACAAATATAGGGTTGGCCTCGGATTCACGAACCTATATCAGTTATATATATATATATATATTAAAACATGTAATAATATTCAAACAAGTTTATCTACTAATATTAATATACTTGTTATCTTAATAATTTATATGTTATTTTATTAAGTATTTTAATTATAATTATTTTATATATTTTAAATAATTAATTTATATTTAGATGTCAGATTCTTATTAGAGTACTTTAATTAAATAATATATATAATGTATTAAAATTTATATATATGTTTATATTAAAATATATTTATATATTATATCTAACTTAAATAATAATAACATTTTATTTTAAAAACAATAGTATGTAATATTAATATAGTCATGATATATGTAGTAAATATATTTTTATATAAATATCTCTTGTTTAAAATAATAATAATGATAAATATATTAAAGTCTTACTAATAGTATTAATAATTTAATAGTGATAAAACTAGTCATTTTATTTGTAGTACTAATAATAATGATCATAATAATATATTAAAAATAATGATAATAATGATACCTATAATAATAATAATAATAATAATAATAATAATAATAATAATAATAATAATAATAATAATAATAATAATAATAATAATAATAATAATAATAATAATAATAATAATAATAATAATAATAATGATAATAATAATCATAATATTCCTAATACTCAGTAGTAATATTACTAACAATACTAATACTTATTAATAACAATAACAATAACAATAACAATAACAATAATAATAATAATAATAATAATAATAATTAGAAAACTACCACACAAGGAATTCAAAAAAATATTGTTGCTTACGCCCAGGCTCGGGCTCGAACTCGTGACCTCCCGCTCACCACCCACACACTCAATCCTAACCGTTGGACCGATCATTTGTTTCTTGAGTTATTTCGCGTGTAAAAATATATACGTATATGAACCATTTATCATTAACCTCAACATTATCTTTCAATGCATCACCCTTATTCAAGCTTCATATCATAATCACAGAGTCATCAAATCTTATGTATCATTACCATAAGATCTTAATTTTTTTGCTTTATGATCTTCATTACTTATAGCGTTTAACATTACAACAATCATCTTTTAATTTAACTTCTCGGCCTAAGAAACAAAACAAACACTCACGGCCCAAACTTCAAACAAGTTAGCACTAATTTGGCCCAACATCAAATTATATATTCGGTTTATTAAATAACATGAGTTCATGTTGTACCGGCCCAAGGAAAGAAAAATTAAACTCAGATTGCAAAGTGAAGTGCACGTGTAACCCTTTTCCACTGTTTCATCATCATCATGTCGAGCATATATAAATGTTTTCATCTTTCTGCTACAGTACCTTTATCATCTTTATTTTAATCAGGAATTTAAAACAGAAAAACGCAGATGGTGATCATCTGTAACAGCAGGTTACGGTGGCAGTGGGTGTTGGTTGCCAGTTGTAAACAGAAATAGGAAACAACGAATTTTGTAGCAGCAGTGATGGGTTCGAAGAAACAGAAAGTATGTTCATTAAAGGGTGGCGGTTGTGGCTTTGTGGTGGTGGTGATTAACGACGGTACAGTGGTGGCTGTTTTGATTATCAAATGTAACAAGAAAAAGAGAAAAAAATGAGTGTTCATGGGTGGTGGATTTCGACTTGGGGTGAGTTTGGTACCGGTTTATAAGGGTTCTTGAGTTGATGCGTAGTTGAAGCAGGAGATTAAACATGGTGATTTAATGGGTGGTTATTGTAGGGTGGAGCTCCGGTCAACAGGAACAAAACAAAAGAGTCTAGATGGTGTGTTCATGAGCTTCGATATAGTTACAGAGAAGTGATGGACTGGTGGTTGTGGACAGTTGAAGGAGAAGGATGTATGGTTTAGTGGCGTTTGATTAAATAGGAACAAATGCAGAAGTGTTCTTTGTGTTGGGCATGGATGTCGAATATGAAGGTGATCTTTATCTACTCTTAGTGTTGATGGTAATGATACGATAATGATGGTGGTGTTGGCCTTAAGTTTAAGTTGCTTGATGGTGATTAAGATGGTGCAAAGTAGTGGTAATTGTTTCTTCATTACGTATATAAAAGATATATGATCTATAATAATAAAGTTAAAGTACTAATAATAAAATAATAATAATAATCAAGACTTAAAACGTGCAGAAATGAAATCAAATTTACAAACAGTAAAGCAGATCCTACCGACAGTTTTCACCTAAATCGTACCCCGTCGTTAAATTAGTGGCGGATGAAAAGTGTTCAGAAAAATTCCAAAATTTTAAATTAAGTATCTTTATTTATTTGGGTCATTATGGTATAAAATTTGGTCATTAACTATTAAATAAAAATTACATCAACTGTCCCTCTCAAATTTGGGTAAAATATAAAAAGTGTTAAAATTTATTAATTAGCTTCTAGATATATTTTTAATAAGCCTAAAATTTATGGAACTCATTTTCAGATCACCTTTTATTTTAAAATTACATAAGTTTGAATTTTTCTTGCTTAATATCAATTGGAACATTAAACGAGTATTACATTCATTTAATATTTATTTTTAGTATACTTTATTTATATATATGGATATATTTTAAATAATAATTATTATAATATCCTATTTTTATTTTATTAATTTTTAATAACAACAACATATAATACTTTAAATTATATTCCGAATTATTATTTATATATATATATACACACATATCTATTTACAATTAATTGTTCGTGAATCGTCGAGAGCAGTCGAAGGTCAATTGAATATATAAACATCGTTTCCAAAATTTTCTAAACTCAACATTGCATACTTTGCTTATCGTATCGAAATCATATAAAGATTAAGTTTAAATTTGGTCGGAAATTTTCGGGTCATCACAGTACCTACCCGTTAAAAGAAATTTCGTCCCGAAATTTGATCGTGGTCATCATGGTTAACCATAAAAATGTTTTCATGACGAATATGAGTTGATAAATAGAGTTTTATCATCATTGAGTAATATGGATAGAACCATTTGATTTTGTGAAGGGTACAAGTAAAGCTATTACCAAAGAGTGAAATGAGTAGGTATAGATTCGTCATATCTTTTGACGTAGATAGGATTGATTTCTCAAGTTCAAGAGATTTGGAGAAAATCTTCGTAATAAGATTTGATTCTTCGGTAACCAAGGGAATTAGGATCCGCTTTAAATGCGATCATCTATTTTGATTTCTCTGTCGGATATTTTACTACAAATCCAACCCCGTCGTTTCCTTTCAACTCACACCTTCTATTCTTTTTCCCTCAATTCATACTTTAAAACATTTATCAATATGCTCTATTCCATTCTGATCCTTGATATCCTCTTAACTTTCATATCTATCATTCTTCTCTTTCATCTTCCACCGGAGGATTTTATTTACTTCTACTATTATCTTGGGGTTATAGTGTTATTAATTTTCCCGTGCCTTTACGTGGCAATACGTATTGATATGCATGGTTTGTAATTTATGTGTTGTCATTGGGCTTTATATTTTCCCTTATATCTCGGAGCTCCTTGCCTTTTTATTATCTTCTCGGCTCTAAGTCAAGCGAATAATGGTCCAGAATTTGTAATTATGCATTTTGAAATGAACGTAGTTAATATTCTAAGAAGGGAATCATAATTGCACGATCTTGCTTTGGTAAATTACCAAAATATCCGGAAAGATAGAACTATCAAGAAAATATGTTTTGATATGTTTGGAGATTAGGTAGAATGTAAGAGTCGTGTAGCATGGCACATGATGATGGTACTGAGAATCATCACGTTCCATTAAAAACTCAACATGAATTACTGTAATATAATCACGTTGATCAAGTGTCATTATATTATATTAACTCATGCTTCAGTCCCCAACACTACTTCAAAAACATTCACAATTTAAACTCGAATTTTAAAGAAATTTAGAAACTAAAGTAGTTTCCTCTATGATGTAATATAGATGGCACGAAGAGATAAATAATTTCAGACGAGAATATTTATGAAAATATCCTCAGAAATATCGAAGATATTTATGATGATATTTTGGAATTTCTAAGTTCGATGATTGATGAAGAAAGATTTTCTGCAAGATTTTAACATGAGTACGGAGCTAGATATTCGTTGAAGATTTCACCAGATCCAGAATTACCTGGTTTCTTTGAATATATGGTATGGTCCTTGTATTTGGCCTTGGTCTCCTTCATGGTTTGCTCAATCTGTTTCTCAGTACCCAATTTTGTTTTTATTTTTTTTATCGAGCGTTCCTAACACTCCTTTCTTTATCATCAAACTTTTGGCCGTTTAGACCATCTACAATTTTTCTGTTTCCTCTGCATTTAATGCTACGATATCTGAATCATCGGTTATTAATCAGAGGTGGTTTCAGGAGAATTGTGTTTTTAGATGATTAAACGCTGATGGTAATATGGTGAAATATAAAAGGTTCCTCGGTAACAATAAAAGAGCACACATATATATCAAAGTTATAATAAGGCTGTTTCGAATGAAAAGTCGAAGTTGACTTGCTGGAGCTGTGACAAAATTGGCTAATTTGGAAAGAGATTGAAAAGTTATATTCGGTAATAATAACGCTAAAGGAATTTAGCACAGCTACGCGTTAAACGTTTACTCAATTTCTGAGAGTTTTCAGGTGCATAACTATATGCATCAATCTTTTCTTCCGTAGATGAAGTGTGATTGATTCATCCTCCTGATTGAGGTGTTTTCAAGAATCACGAAAGGTTTGAACGCAGATTGTAATCGTCAAGATACAAATGAGGTTTAAGATGCAAATCAAGTGACAAACTTGAAGAGATGTTTAGTTTCATATGTTATAATTAATATTTTATTCATTTTAATTGTCCACTGTTGGTAGTCCTCAGTTGATTAGTCCACAGTTAGCTAGGAACAGTTAGCTAGGATTTTGTTAGCGTGAATTCTTAACAACATTTCTCATAGTTAATTTGTTTGTTTCTAACAAATTTTATTCCGTCCAATGTTTTCTTCATTATGCCACTTGTTGGATTCTGATAGGTCAAAATCCAAATATGAAATTGAATTTGAATAAAAATAGTTGTTCTTCGGTGAACAGCTACGTATATGTGCGGATTTGAGCAATATTGTTAATGACTGCTGAATCTGAATTGAAGAATGTACAGTGTGACATATTAATGTGAAATCTAAATATTCCTCGGGTATTACCTACCCGTTAAAATATTTTCACCATTAACAGTTTGTACGAAAGAATTTTTAATTACAATCTTTAAGAAAATATACTTACATATATATTTTCTTCGGATGTAATTATGGATTTAATGAGTCAATATAATAATAGAATCATTTGATTTTCCGATTTGAGCTAGAATAAGTAATCTCTAAAATTATTAGGATCCACATATTCTTCGCAGAATATTAATGAAGTTATGGTTCAATACTTCATTGTTAATTGCTGTTGGTACTCCTTGGTATCCATGGTGTGTATGATGTTGATGTTCGTGGAACAGATTGTGATGTTGAGGTATGGGATGCGGATGTTGCTGTTGGTGATGGTGGTACTGTTGATGTTGCTGAAGCTGGTAAGTTTTGCACCATATTCTCCACATTGATCACTCGAGCACGAAGTTCGTTGACTTCTTATATTATTCCGGGATGATTGTCGGTCGTAACAGACGAATGAATAAGGTTTAAAATTTTAGATAGAATCTAATCGTGGTGAGCTATTCAGGAAATGAGTATGAAAATGGTGTTTCTAACAGGTTCACCGGTAAATGCTTCAGGTTCTTTGCCAAGAGGGAAATTTGGTTGATAGAAAAGATCGCCTTCTTCTTGTTTCCAATGTTTGAGTAGATTACGAACCCATCAAATGAATTGGGGATGGCTGATTGATTGATTCATTCTGGTGACACTGCTTTCGGAGCTGGGGTGGGACTCCATATCGGAATCCAAGGGACTTGAACTAGTTGTGAGTTCTATTGCGTACAATTGAATAAAGGATTTTTCGATATGAAATGATTTTCGAATATCGGATGATATTCTAATTACATAGAATATCTATATATATATATAGAACAAAAGATTTTCGTAGATTACGGAGGAATTTACGAAATATATCTGGCAAAGTTATGGTAACAGATACGCTAAGATATGGATTAGCAGATACGCTAAGATATGAATTTTGTCTATACACTATTCATGCAATCAATGCAGTAAGATGTGTCTAGACTAAGAATGATAAGCAGGTAAATTCCTAAGGATGATAAGCAGATGATTTCCTACTAGAAATGATAAGCAAAACTTTTGACATGCAGATACGGTCGAAGTCCAGACTCACTAATGCATCCTAACGACTATTAGGTAGACACACTAATGCAAGACCTGGTTCACTAAGACCACCGCTCTGATACCAACTGAAAGGACCCGTCCTAATCCATCTGGACGAAGTCACCAACAACTGGTTCCATTGTGATGATCGACTCCAAATACTGTCTTTAAAACGAGCAAATGCACAGCGGAAGATTTCTTTCATACCTGAGAATAAACATGCTTTCAAGTGTCAACCAAAAGGTTGGTGAGTTCATAGGTTTATCATAAATAATCATTTCTATCATTTTAATAGACCACAAGATTTTCATTTTCAGTTCTCATAATTATACGTCCCATGCATAGAGACAAAAATATCATTCATATGGATTGAACATCTAGTAACCGACATTCACAATATGCATATTAGAATATCCCCATCATTCCGGGATCCTCCTTCGGACATGATATAAATTTCGAAGTACTAAAGCATCCAGTACTTTGGATGGGGCTTGTTGGGCCCAATAGATCTATCTTTAGAGTTCGCGTCAATTAGGGTGTCTGTTCCCTAATTCTTAGATTACCAGACTTAATAAAAAGGGGCATATTCAGTTTAATAATCCAACCATAGAATGTAGTTTCACGTACTTATGTCTATTTCGTAAAACAGTTATAAAAATAGCTCATGTATTCTCAGTCCCAAAAATATATATTGCAAAAGCATTTAAAAAGGGAATAATGAAACTCACGCATATAAATATTGTAAAACAGTTATTAAAGCATTTGCATGTATTCTCTGCCCAAAAATGTAAAGAGTAAAAAAGGACAAATGAAACTCACCATACTGTATTTTGTAGTAAAAATACATAGAACGACATTGAACAAATATAGGGTTGGCCTCGGATTCACGAACCTATATCAGTTATATATATATATATTAAAACATGTAATAATATTCAAACAAGTTTATCTACTAATATTAATATACTTGTTATCTTAATAATTTATATGTTATTTTATTAAGTATTTTAATTATAATTATTTTATATATTTTAAATAATTAATTTATATTTAGATGTCAGATTCTTATTAGAGTACTTTAATTAAATAATATATATAATGTATTAAAATTTATATATATGTTTATATTAAAATATATTTATATATTATATCTAACTTAAATAATAATAACATTTTATTTTAAAAACAATAGTATGTAATATTAATATAGTCATGATATATGTAGTAAATATATTTTTATATAAATATATCTTATTTAAAATAATAATAATGATAAATATATTAAAGTCTTACTAATAGTATTAATAATTTAATAGTGATAAAACTAGTCATTTTATTTGTAGTACTAATAATAATGATCATAATAATATATTAAAAATAATGATAATAATGATACCTATAATAATAATAATAATAATAATAATAATAATAATAATAATAATAATAATAATAATAATAATAATAATAATAATAATAATAATAGTAATAATGATAATAATAATCATAATATTCCTAATACTCAGTAGTAATATTACTAACAATACTAATACTTAATAATAACAAAAACAATAACAATAACAATAACAATAACAATAACAATAATAATAATAATAATAATAATAATAATAATTAGAAAACTACCTCACAAGGAATTCAAAAAAATATTGTTGCTTACGCCCAGGCTCGGGCTCGAACTCGCGACCTCCCGCTCACCACCCACACACTCAATCCTAACCATTGGACCGATCATTTGTTTCTTGAGTTATTTCGCGTGTAAAAATATATACGTATATGAACCGTTTATCATTAACCTCAACATTATCTTTCAATGCATCACCCTTATTCAAGCTTCATATCATAATCACAGAGTCATCAAATCTTATGTATCATTACCATAAGATCTTAATTTTTTTGCTTTATGATCTTCATTACTTATAGCGTTTAACATTACAACAATCATCTTTTAATTTAACTTCTCGGCCTAAGAAACAAAACAAACACTCACGGCCCAAACTTCAAACAAGTTAGCACTAATTTGGCCCAACAGCAAATTATATATTCGGTTTATTAAATAACATGAGTTCATGTTGTACCGGCCCAAGGAAAGAAAAATTAAACTCAGATTGCAAAGTGAAGTGCACGTGTAACCCTTTTCCACTGTTTCATCATCATCATGTCGAGCATATATAAATGTTTTCATCTTTCTGCTACAGTACCTTTATCATCTTTATTTTAATCAGGAATTTAAAACAGAAAAACGCAGATGGTGATCATCTGCAACAGCAGGTTACGGTGGCAGTGGGTGTTGGTTGCCGGTTGTAAACAGAAACAGGAAACAACGAATTTTGTAGCAGCAGTGATGGGTTCGAAGAAACAGAAAGTATGTTCATTAAAGGGTGGTGGTTGTGGCTTTGTGGTGGTGGTGATTCACGACGGTACAGTGGTGGCTGTTTTGATTATCAAACGTAACAAGAAAAAGAGAAAAAAAAATGAGTGTTCATGGGTGGTGGATTTCGACTTGGGGTGAGTTTGGTACCGGTTTATAAGGGTTCTTGAGTTGATGCGTAGTTGAAGCAGGAGATTAAACATGGTGATTTAATGGGTGGTTATTGTAGGGTGGAGCTCCGGTCAACAGGAACAAAACAAAAGAGTCTAGATGGTGTGTTCATGAGCTTCGATATAGTTACAGAGAAGTGATGGACTGGTGGTTGTGGACAGTTGAAGGAGAATGATGTATGGTTTAGTGGCGTTTGATTAAATAGGAACAAATGCAGAAGTGTTCTTTGTGTTGGGCATGGATGTCAAATATGAAGGTGATCTTTATCTACTCTTAGTGTTGATGGTAATGATACGATAATGATGGTGGTGTTGGCCTTAAGTTTAAGTTGCTTGATGGTGATTAAGATGGTGCAAAGTAGTGGTAATTGTTTCTTCATTACGTATATAAAAGATATATGATCTATAATAATAAAGTTAAAGTACTAATAATAATATAATAATAACAATCAAGACTTAAAACGTGCAGAAATGAAATCAAATTTACAAACAGTAAAGCAGATCCTACCGACAGTTTTCACCTAAATCGTACCCCGTCGTTAAATTAGTGGCGGATGAAAAGTGTTCAGAAAAATTCCAAAATTTTAAATTAAGTATCTTTATTTATTTGGGTTATTATGGTATAAAATTTGGTCATTAACTATTAAATAAAAATTACATCAACTGTCCCTCTCAAATTTGGGTAAAATATAAAAAGTGTTAAAATTTATTAATTAGCTTCTAGATTTATTTTTAATAAGCCTAAAATTTATGGAACTCATTTTCAGATCACCTTTTATTTTAAAATTACATAAGTTTGAATTTTTCTTGCTTAATATCAATTGGAACATTAAACGAGTATTACATTCATTTAATATTTATTTTTAGTATACTTTATTTATATATATGGATATATTTTAAATAATAATTATTATAATATCCTATTTTTATTTTATTAATTTTTAATAACAACAACATATAATACTTTAAATTATATTTCGAATTATTATTTATATATATACATACACACATATCTATTTACAATTAATTGTTCGTGAATCGTCAAGAGCAGTCGAAGGTCAATTGAATATATAAACATCGTTTCCAAAATTTTCTAAACTCAACATTGCATACTTTGCTTATCGTATCGAAATCATATAAAGATTAAGTTCAAATTTGGTCGGAAATTTCCGGGTCATCACAATTATTACTAACATATGTATAATTATTAACAAAATTATGATTATTATTAGTATTATTATTAATAAAGTTATTATTATTATTATTATTATTATTAGTAAATCATTTTTATCAAAATTACCATCTTTATTGAAATTATTATTATTACTATCATTAATATCATTCTTATTATTAAAGGTATTAAAATTATCATTTGTATTAAATTATCACTTTTAATAAGATTTCCTTACTATTAAAATTATCATTATAATTATCATTAATAGAATCATTAATATTATTGATATTAATATTATCATTATTAATATTTTTATCATTACTAATATTATTTTAATATTATTATAATTACTATTTTAATAAACAAATGATATATATATATATATATATATATATATATATATATATATATATATATATATATATATATATATATATTTACACATAACATAATAAAATTAATATTCTTATCTATTTAGAATATATAAAAAGAATATAAGAAACTTATATGTTAATATAAAAATGGCATAACTAATAAATTTATATATATATATAAATTTGTTCGATTATGAGTATATGTGTTAATATATATACTTGATATAGGTTCGTGAATCCGAGGTCAACTCTGCACTTGTTCAGTGCCATCATATGCGTAATTACTACGAAATACAGTATCGTGAGTTTTCATAGTTCCCTTTTTATATATATATTTTGGGCTGAGAATACATGCAATGTTTTATATCTGTTTTACAAAATAGATACAAGTACAAAACTTAATTCTACGTGGGTTAGAATCACAAATATTCCCCTAGCTTGGTAACGTAATCTATTGGTCTCTGTACCGTAGGCGCGAATCCTATTGATAGATCTATCGGGTTTGACAACCCCATCCGGGCTAGTCGCGCTAGCAGTCAATGGATGTTTAGTACTCCGAGGGTATTTATTGTACTTGATTCGGTGATCTATAGACATCAGGGGTATTCATTATTATATTATTATCGTTAAGGCTTGTTACTAGGTGCCCATGGTTGTAGAATCTTTTTATTACACTGTGGTGTAAGGATATTTATGGAAACTGAAATCTTGTGATCTATTACTATTATCAAAATCATTAGTTATGATAAACCTATGAACTCACCAACCTTTTGGTTGACACTTTTAGCATGTTTATTCTCAGGTACTTTTTGCTTCCGCTGTAGAACTTTGCTGTTACATAGAAGTCAAGGCAAGCACTGGGACCAGAGTTAACATCGCCGTTAATGGATTTTGACGGGGTGTTAAACTTAACTTTTTTACTTTTAAACTTTTGGGGATGAATTACTGACTTAGTAACCTTTGACTTAGGTTGAGGACCTTTCGGACTGACTTACTACCTGCTTACTTTTCATATCTACTTTTACCGCACATTCACTGTGAGTTATAGCTCCCTTTTTACTTTTACTATTTTTGAGACTGAGAATACATGCGCTTTTTATATTTTACATACTAGACATGAGTACTTAAACTTTATATATGTGTGGGTGATATAACGGCACAAACTTTCCCCTTAGCTCGGTAATGTTTAACTATTGGTTTATGAACTGGTAGACGCGAATCTTAGATATGGATCCATAGGGTTTGACATCCCCACTCGGGCTAGTCGCGCTAGCATTTAACGGGTGTTTAATACTTTGTCTGTTTTAACGCACTCGCCAAGTGTACTTTTAGGGGGTGATATGTTTTACTTTGTTAAGTTAGTTACCAAGTGACCACGGTTAAGCATATATTTTTTCATACTGTTTTGAATACGAAATCTCGTGGTCTACATTACATTGTTGTTTACAATCAAACTATAGCTCACCAACATTCGTGTTGACATTTTAAAGCATGTTATTTCTCAGGTGCTTAGTCGTTGTTGCTTTTGCTGTTATAGACTTACTGTGTTAGACTTCCGCTGCATTGTTTAGAGGTGTCTCAATCATGGAACTTTTATTTTGCATTCACAACTTATGTTATTTTTTGAACTATGGTTTTGTAATGACTTTGTGTCACGTACTTATGTTAATGCTTTCTATTCGTAGAAGCACATTATCATTTGTAAAACATTTGACGTTGGTAAAGACGTTATCTTTTCAGGAATGCAAAACTTGTTTTAAAACAGCATATAGTGTTGTAACCGTGTAATGGACCTGTTGTTGAAGATCTGTACACGTTGATTTTGTACGGGGCATCACATTTGGTATCATAGCATTGGTTGTAGGGAATTAGGTTGCATTAGTGTGACTTGACTGAGTCGAGTAGGATTCACTAATAGGACTAATCTACAACTTGCTCATTTACTTGTTTCTGCGGAACTGCTGCATGCTACTGCTTACTTTTACTGCTATATGTCCTTGCTGTATGCTACTGCTTATTCTCGCTACTGCATGCTACTATCTGCTTTTGATTGCATGTTACTTCGGTATGATACTATTATTATTGTCATCCTATGTACTGTTGTAGACGAGCTAGGCTGCTGTAGTTATTATGCCTGATTACATGCTCACTATATGTCTTACTGACATGGAAAAAGTTATTTTTTCTTGTTCAGATGTCGGACATACCGCCCATGATCATTAACTTGGATGGCGATTCAGATTCATCTGCTACCTCGCCTACTGTTGTTGCTGACTCACCGATCCCGTCACCGCTACCCTTCGACGACTCTGAGGATAGTCGTCACACACCTGACCTAATGGTCATCTTAGATAGTGACGAGGATCCTGAGGAGATCCCAGCTCCACCCAGCCCTAGTCTCATGGGGCCACAACATCCTTCCGGTGGTGCCGTGATCCCTGGAGGAAACGGGGGAAGTCCCTTTCGTAACGAGCATGGACATTGGGTCAGACGCACCGCTGACGGACTAGTTGTACCGATTCCACCTGGCAGATTCCGGATTATGACCACCGGCCAGACACTTTCTCTCGCCCATGATGTACCTGCACTACCTTCAGACGATTCGGAGGGTTCATCATCAGATGACACCAGTGAGAAGGATCACGAGGAGGATTCTGAGGAGGACTCTAAGGAGGAGCCTGTACCACCACCTTCTACCCCACCGAAGAAGCGTTACCATTACGATGGTACCGTTATTCCAGGGGTTAACGAAGGCAAGCCGTTTGTGAACGCACATGGACAGTTGGTTAGGGTCACCGCCCGTAAGCGGGTTGTGCCGTATCCTGCTGATCCATTCGTGCGTAAGGTCGCCCGTTATGTGTCATCTACTTCTAGTGCTACATTCGCACCATCCGTGCCATCTGCGCCACCGGCACCACCTGCACCACCGACATCTCCCACCATGATGGACATCATTTATCCACCATCACCATAGGACTATTGTATTGGATTTCATTATGTATTTCCGTTAGTAATTTCATGGTTTCATTCATGTATTGTACGAAAACTTATGAAGTTGTGTGCAACTTTTCTTATTATGAATGGAATTAATGTTGTTTGAATTATTGTACGACGTTTTATTTAATATATTATATGATGGTTTTTGTGTTATCTGCAACTAGTTACCATACTTAGTTAACATGTGTTGTGTTATTTCCATATTGATTACCCTGTACTATGACATTATTAATTGTTGATTAATGGATTTTGACTTAAGTCGAAATTTTTGTTTGAAAGATCGATGACGAGAGGAACACCCACTGCGGCACAAATTGAGGAGATGATAGCTGCTCGAGTGGCCATAACTATGGCAAATGCCATCCCTACACAAACTCCGCTAGCTAACCAGAACGTTCAGAACGGGTGCACTTATAAGGAATTTCAGAGCTGTAAGCCACAAAATTTCAGTGGAGCGGAAGGGCCAGTTGGGTTAACGAGATGGTTTGAAAAGTTGGAATCTGTGTTCCGTGTGAGTAACTGCTCCGAAGTGAACAAGACTAAGTACGCCTCCTGCACGCTATCGGATGGCGCTTTGAATTGGTGGAACACACTCGCCCTAGCTCAGGGAATTGATGAAGCCTACGCTACACTATGGGAGGAGTTCAAAAGGGCTATGATCGAGGAATATTGCTCCAGAATCGAAATTCAGAAAATGAAAGCAGAGTTTTGGGAACTGAAAGTTGTAGGAACTGACCTTGATGGCTATAACCGGAGGTACTTGGAGTTAGCCTTGATGTACCCCATAATGGTTACTCCTGAGTTCAAATGATTGGAGCGGTATCTGTGGGAACTCCCCAAGGACATCCAGGGAAATGTCACTTCTTCAAAACCAGCGAATGTCCCGAAAGCTATGCCCATGGCGCACACCCCGATGAATCAAATTACCCGCCAAGAACTAGAGAAGGTGAAACCAGAATCGGGAGCTAGTAATGGGAAACGCATGTGGGATGGAAACAAAGGTAAAGGTTTTGATCAGAACCCAGCCAAGAGGCGTGAGAATTTTAAGGGAAACAACGACTGGAGGAACCTTAACCCAAACTAGAAAGGTAGCCTTCCTTGGTGCAAGAGATGCTATAAGCATCATACGGGGTACTGCAACGTGGTGTGTGAAAAGTATAAGAGGACTGGACACATCGGCAGGGATTGTAAGATCAATACCTTAGCTGTAAGAACAAATCCGAATGGACCAAGGAAATGCTTTGACTGCGGCCAACAGGGTCACTTTAAGAATGAATGTCCTAACAAGAAGAAGGATGGTGGGCCAGGACGTGGAAGAGTCTTTAACATGAACGCCAGAGATGCCCGCGAGGATCCTGACTTGGTTACAGGTACATTCACTATCAATAAACTATTAGCTTCTGTCTTGTTTGATACTGGTGCCGCGAGGATCCTGACTTGGTTACAGGTACATTCACTATCAATAAACTATTAGCTTCTGTAACGTTTAACTATTGGTTTATGAACTGGTAGACGCAAATCTTAGATATGGATACATAGGGTTTGACATCCCCACTCGGGCAAGTCGCGCTAGCATTTAACGGGTGTTTAATACTTCGTCTGTTTTAACGCACTCGCCAAGTGTACTTTTAGGGGGTGATATGTTTTACTTTGTTAAGTTAGTTACCAAGTACCCACGGTTAAGCATATACTTTTTCATACTGTTTTTAATACAAAATCTCGTGGTCTACATTACATTGTTGTTTACAATCAAACTATAGCTCACCAACATTTGTGTTGACATTTTAAAGCATGTTATTTCTCATGTGCTTAGACGTTGTTGCTTCCACTGTTATAGACTCACTGTGTTAGACTTCCGCTGCATTGTTTAGAGGTGTCTCAATCATGGAACTTTTATTTTGCATTCACAACTTATTTTATTTTTCGAACTATGGTTTTGTAATGACTTTGTGTCACGTACTTATGTTAATGCTTTCTATTTGTAGAAGCACATTATCGTTTGTAAAACATTTGACGTTGGTAAAGACGTTATCTTTTCATTAATGCAAAACTTGTTCTAAAACTGCATATAGTGTTGTAACCGTGTAATGGACCTGTTGTTGATGATCTGTACATGTTGATTTTGTACGGGGCATCACATTTGGTATCAGAGCATTGGTTGTAGGAAATTAGGTTGCATTAGTGTGTCTTGACCGAGTCGAGTAGGATTCACTAATAGGACTAATCTACAACTTGCTCATTTACTTGTTTATGCGGAACTGCTGCATGCTACTGCTTACTTTTTACTGCTATATGTCCTTGCTATATGCTACTGCTTATTCTCGCTACTGCATGCTACTATCTGCTTTTGCTTGCATGTTACTTCGGTATGATACTATTATTATTGCCATGCTATGTACTGCTGTAGAAGATCTAGGCTGCTGTAGTTATTATGCCTGATTACATGCTTGCTATATGTCTTACTGACATGGAAAAAGTTATTTTTCCTTGTTCAGATGACAGACATACCGCCCATGATCATTGACTTGGATAGCGATTCAGATTCATCTGCTACCTCGCCTACTGTTGTTGCTGACTCACCGATCTCATCACCGCTACCCTCCGACGACTCTGGGGATAGTAGTCACGCACCTGACCTAATGGTCATCTTAGATAGTGACGAGGATCCTGAGGAGATCCCAGCTCCACCCAGCCCTAGTCTCCCGAGGCCACAACATCCTTCCGGTGGTGCCTTGATCCCTAGGGGAAACGGGGGCAGTCCCTTTCGTAACGAGCATGGACATTGGGTCAGACGCACCGCTGACGGACGAGTTGTACCGATTCCACCTGGAAGATTTCGGATTATGACCACCGGCCAGACACTTTCTCCCGCCCGTGATGTACATGCACTACCTTCAGACGATTCGGAGGGTTCATCATCAGATGACACCAGTGAGAAGGATCCCGAGGAGGATTCTGAGGAGGACTCCAAGGAGGAGCCTGTACCACCACCTTCTACCCCGCCGAAGAAGCGTTACCATTACGATGGTACCGTTATTCCAGGGGTTAATGAAGGCAAGCCGTTTGTGAATGCACATGGACAGTTGATTAGGGTCACCTCCCATAAGCGGGTTGTGCCGTATCCTGCTGATCCATTCGTGCGTAAGGTCGCCCGTTATGTGTCATTTACTTCTAGTGCTACATTTGCACCATCCGGGCCATCTGTGCCACCGGCAGCACCTGCACCACCTGCCCCACCGGCATCTCCCACCATCGAGGATCTGATGAGGGAAGTGTGTGCCCTACGTGCCCGAGTGACTGAGCTCGAGGACCAGGTGTCCCACATGATGGACATCATTTATCCACCATCACCATAGTACTATTTTATTGAATTTCATTATGTATTTTCGTTAGTAGTTTCATGGTTTCATTCATGTATTGTATAAAAACTTATGAAGTTGTATGCAACTTTTCTTATTATGAATGGAATTAATGTTGTTTAAATTATTGTACGATGTTTTATTTAATATATTATATGATGGTTTTTGTGTTCTATGCAACTAGTTACCATACTTAGTTAACATGTGTTGTGTTGTTTCCATATTGATTACCCTGTACTATGACATTATTAATTGTTGATTAATGGATTTTGACTTAAGTCGAAATTTTTGTTTGAAAGATCGATGACGAGAGGAACACCCACTGCGGCACAAATTGAGGAGATGATAGCTGCTCGAGTGGACATAACTATGGCAAATGCCATCCCTGCACAAACTCCGCTAGCTAACCAGAACGTTCAGAACGGGTGCACTTATAAGGAATTTCAGAGCTGCAAGCCACAAAATTTCAGTGGAGCGGAAGGGCCAGTTGGGTTAACGAGATGGTTTGAAAAGTTGGAATCTGTGTTCCGTGTGAGTAACTGCTCCGAAGTGAACAAGACTAAGTACGCCTCCTGCACGCTATCGGATGGTGCTTTGAATTGGTGGAACACACTCGCCCTAGCTCAGGGAATTGATGAAGCTTACGCTACACCATGGGAGGAGTTCAAAAGGGCTATGATCGAGGAATATTGCTCTAGAACCGAAATTCAGAAAATGGAAGCGGAGTTTTGGAAACTGAAAGTCGTAGGAACTGACCTTGATGGCTATAACCAGAGGTACTTGGAGTTAGCCTTGATGTGTCCCACAATGGTTACTCCCAAGTTCAAACGATTGGAGCGGTATCTGTGGGAACTCCCTAAGGACATCCAGGAAAATGTCACTTCTTCAAAACCAGCGAATGTCCCGGAAGCTATGCGCATGGCGCACACCCTGATGAATCAAATTACCCGCCAAGAGCCAGAGAAGGTGAAACTAGAATCGGGAGCTAGTAATGGGAAACGCAAGTGGGATGGAAACAAAGGTAAAGGTTTTGATCAGAACCCAGCCAAGAGGCGTGAGAATTTTAAGGGAAACAATGACTGGAGTGTGATGACCCGGAAATTTCCGAACAAATTTAAACTTTAATCTTTATATATATCCGACACGATAAGCAAAAATCTGTAATGTTGAGTCCCAAAAGTTTTGAAACTATATTCATTTAATCAAATACCCTTTAACCATGCCTAACGATTCACGAACAATTATGTGTAAATAAATATATATGCATATACATGTGTGCTTATTAAATTGAGATATATTAATAAAACATTGAACGGATTAGTTAATATAAGCTATAAGATCTATTTTTTTTTAACTTGGAAATGCTATCAAGGTATTGAATGAATAATATGTTACATAAACATATTTGTTCGGTGTAAGTTTATCGACGAGATTAAAAGATAATATCAAATGATTGAATTATCAGATACATTGAATTATGATTAAGAGTATCTGTTATGAGGTCCACTTTGAATTAGGTAACCCTTATTATTAACCGTATTCGGAAAATGGTAAAGTGAGTTATAAAAGAAGACAAAGGTGTCAATTAACGGGAACTAGCCAAATGTTAGTGGAGTTTTCTGTTCGACTTTCTATATAAACGTTAACTAGTTAACCTTCCTATTATTTAGAGTGAAAGAGAAACTTTGGGAATATAGTTATATTATTTAGAAAGTTTAAGGAAAACAAACTAAACGTTGACGCATAAGGAAATTATATTTTTTTTTAAAGTATAAACGTTATAGGATATAATATCATAAACGATCTTCAAATATACTTTGAAATATAATTAAAATCTAAATATTTTATTAAAGTATTTCAAACCTATATATTATAAATATATTTTAATTTAGTCAAAAGACGTTTTGGTTTAAGTTAATGTTATTAAATATACTTCGATAACTAACGAGGGTATGAATTATAAAAGTAAATGACCAAAACACTCAAAAGATTAAGTTACACTCTGAGTGGATTAGTTTTTAATTAATTTAAGTCTATATTTTGATAAAGGTACGAGTCATAAAACGTCCTGATTTAAAATAATACATTTTGATAAACAACGAGTCACTGATTTATAGAAGTAAATGACCACAACGGTCAATTTTATAAGTTATATTTTTATAAAGGTAATTTATTGTTGAGTAAGTCTAATTTTTGTAAAAGGTACACGTCACGTAACGTAAAAGGCTAGTTTTCTAAATGTACGAAAGTGCGCCCGAAAAACCGAAAGTGGTACATGCGTCGTGAGACCACGACCGTGTCATTTTTGTAAAAATTATATTTTTACCATTAACGTAAATATAATATAATATTTAATTAATTCTAAAGATTAAATATATTATATATATTAAATAATATTATACATATTACTCTCAAATGATTTATGAGTGTCGGCAGAGCACAAAGTGCTTTATGAGCTGGAAGATTGTTTGCATGCGCACGTAAAAAAAAAAAAAAAAAAAAAAAAAAAAAAAACTTCTATAAAGTCATTCGATTTCTAGTACCATTGTATCAATTCTCAATCTCTCTTTCTCTATTGTTACTTCGTATTATATATTATTATTATTATTATTATTATTATTATTATTATTAATCATATTATTATTAGGAGTTATTATTATTAGTAGTATACATAAAATATTACGACGGAGTGCTGTCTAAGTGTTTTCAAAACGGGTTTTATGAGTGGGATAGAGCTAAGGAAATTATGGGTTATAGCTATGGAGGTGATGGGTAATGTTCGAGGGTATGCTCGTGAGGTCAATCTAGTGTTTATCATCTCCGTTGCGTTTACGTACCGTTCCTGCAATATTGAATCTCAATATTGATACGTGAGTACTCATAATTTTATTTTTATATACCAATAGTGTATCCCTGACTAGTGCTCGAGAAAATAAGATTATGCATGCTTGTACATTTGATATTGCCCTTAGATAGGTTATGTTGAATCTTAAAGGTTGTTATACTAGGGATGAATTAAGGTATAAGATATGCATGTCATTGGAAAGCTAGCGAAAAATTAAGAACTTTTCATTTAGATATCGAATGGATTCGATGAACGGTTAGAAAGTTATGAATTAAACAATTAATTTCGTAATTAAGATTGCTAATGATAATTAGTGAACTAATTTTCTGGGTAATAAAAAGTGGTTATTTGGATTCTACTCGTCGAGTAGATGAATTTTCATATAAAGCACGTCTCGTTTCGTTGAACGGTTGTCAAGTTATGGATAAAAGAAGTTTTGTAAATTTTGATGAAACGTCGATACGGAAACTGAAATTCTCGTTGATCTGCGTTGTTTCAGATTAAAACAAAAATACCACTAAATTCTTTACTGTAAGGTCTAGCAAACGACTCTGGCCGTTTGTCAATTTGAGTCTCGACGATTTTTCTAAAAATCGTCAAAGTTGACTGTTTGGTCACATTTTAAAATTCTGAAAAGAACTGAAACTTTTTATTAAAAATGTCAGTTTTGTATTAGTTGTCATGGTCGGCCTGATGTGTGTTTACTTTTGCTAAAAATCATGTTATATCTTTGTGGTAACTAGAATTTGCAGGCTTTGACCGTTTGTCAATCCGAGTTTCGAGGAATTTTCTAAAAATCTCCAAAGTAGGCTACTCGGTCACTTTTGTAAATTTATTAAAGATGAAAAATTAACTTTGAAACGCCGAAACCGCGTTGGCAACTACGAGTTGTCTAGGTTTAGTTTACTTCTGTAAAATGTATACTTAATCTTTTTGGTAATGTATAACTTTTATCTTTGGCCGTTTATCAATCGGAGTTCCGATAATTTTTCTAAAAATCGTTGAAGGGGCCGTTTAGTCATGTTTGACCGAAAAATCATTTTGTTGTACAAGTTATTGTATTTTTGCATGCGACCTCGTTTTTACTTTAACCTTTGACTTTTGCACATTAGTCTCGAGCATTGGGATTGTGGTACACTATGACTTGGCCTAGTTTATTAGACAAATATTGACAAATACATAAATATATATAATTAATATAGGTTCGTGAATCCAAGGCCAACCTTACACTTGTTCAATGATGTTATATGTATTTTTACTACAAAATACAGTATGGTGAGTTTCATTTGCCTTTTTACCCTTTATATTTTTGGGCTGAGAATACATGCGCAACTTTTATAAATGTTTTACGAAATAGACACAAGTACGTGAAACTACATTCTATGGTTGAATTATCGAAATCGAATATGCCCCTTTTTATTAAGTCTGGTAATCTAAGAATTAGGGAACAGACACCCTAATTGACGCGAATCCTAAAGATAGATCTATCGGGCCCAACAAACCCCATCCAAAGTACCGGATGTTTTAGTACTTCGAAATTTATATCATGTCCGAAGGAGGATCCCGGAATGATGGGGATATTCTTATATATGCATATTGTTAATGTCGGTTACCAGGTGTTCAATCCATATGAATGATATTTTTGTCTCTATGCATGGGACGTATGTTTATGAGAAATGGAAATCTGAAATCTTGTGGTCTATTAAAATGATGGAAACGATTGTTTAAGTTAAACTAATGAACTCACCAACCTTTTAGTTGACACTTGAAAGCATGTTTATTCTCAGGTTTGAAAGAGATCTTCCGCTGTGCATTAGCTCATTTTAAAGATATTACTTGGAGTCATTCATGACATATTTCAAAAGACGTTGCATTCGAGTCGTTGAAGTTCATTAAAGATTATTATTAAGTAAATGACAGATTAGGTCATTTATAGTTTGGATATTATGAAATGGTATGCATACATGTCAACTTTCGATGTATTGAAAGATTGTCTTTTAAAAATGAATGCAATGTTTGTAAAATGTATCATTTAGAGGTCAAGTACCTCGCGATGTAATCATATGTTATTGTATTCGTCCCTATGGATTGGGTCGGGTCGTCTCATGTGGTATCAGAGCGGTGGTCTTAGCGAACCAGGTCTGCATTAGTGTGTCTAACTGATAAGTCGTTAGGATGCATTAGTGAGTCTGGACTTCGACCGTGTCTGCATGTCAAAAGTTTTGCTTATCATTTTGTGTCGAAAATCATCTACTTACCATCCTTAAGAAATTACCTGATTATTACTCTTTAGTCTAAACGCGTTTTCTTGCATTTATTGCATAATAGTGTATAGACGAAATCTTATCCTGGCATATCTGTTACTGTGAACTTTGAATGACATTTTTCAAAGATTCTTCCGTAATTTATGGGATTTTGGTAATATATATACATATGTAAATTATGTATTGAAGGATACCAAATCTAACCCCTATAATCTATCTCATATTAAAAATTCATTCCCTTGATCATACGAGATGGATCCCTCAACCAGTTCAAATTCCTCAGAGTACGATAGCTTTTCCGATATGGAGTATCATTCGAGCTCTGACAACAGTGTGACCGGAATGGATCAACCAATCAGCCATCATCTATTCTGGATGAAATGGGGATGGGTTCGTAGCCTCCTCAATTATTGGAGACAAGAAGAAGGTGATCCTTTCCATCCACCAAATTGCCCTCTTGGCGATGAACCTGAAGCACTTACCGGCGAACCTGTTCGAGAAACTATTTTCTCTCTCATTTCCAGAGTATCTCGTCACGATTATATACTACACCAAATTCTAGATTATATCTATCCGCTCGTCCGAACTGCTGACCATCCCGGTGTGATAGAAGAAGTCAACGAGCTTCGTGCTCGGGTGGTGGCTTTGGAGAATACGGTGCGAGGATTACAAACACCATCAGCAGCACCAGCCGCATAACCAGTACCGCCAGTAACATCCACATCGCAAGCCTCAGTACTAAAAGCACCAGCAGCATCACCGGCATCAACAGCAACCACCATTACTAACATCAACAGAATCATTACCACTGCCAACAATCACATCTGCACCACACACCTCATTATTCCAACCTGTATATCGGATATCAACGTTACACGCACCAAAGATACCAAGGAGTACCAACAACAACAAACGATGAAGTATTAATTCATAACTTCATCGGAGAAACATCCTGCGGTGATTATGTAATCTCTAAAATATTAAGAGATTATTTATCTCAACCTTAACCATAAACCAGTTGAGTGAACAGAGATGATAGAGGAAAGAATCGAAACCCTGACAAGAATGGTGCGCGGTTTACAAGCTAGACTTGTTTTACCAATAGCATCAGCAGTACCCTTAGCTTCACCAACCCAGTCAGTGATGTCAATATCGTTAGAATCGTCAGCATCTCTAACATCACAAGCTCCGCCAGTTCAAGAAATCACTGTGGAAATCATTACGAATCAACAACGAGTATATTGTATCAACGAGCTATGAAGTATTAACTCATTCTTTCAGGAGGATTTATATATATTCAATGTATATGAAATCTGAAACCATAATACATCTTTCTGTACTAAGCTATTATGTATGGAACTTAACTATCCGGTTAATTCATATTACTAATATGCTATGATGCACATCCTTCGTTAACAACTTAACCATCGTTAATTACAATCTCCGTTTCAAATCAAGGAATTCAACTTCATAATAAACCAAGTGTATCATTCAATAACATGTTTGATTCTACAATTTCATCATCGATGTACTCGAAACTTACTGGAAGACAACATTCGTATCTTGCGAAGTTAGCAAGACTTCTATGAGCATCAGCATGATTCACTAAGGAAATACATATAAATATTGAAGTATTGATTTCATTAGTGAAATACTCCGCAATGATTATGTAATCTCTAATGTTGTAGAGAAAATTCATTTTTAATTCAAGCTGAAAATTAAATGAGCTTAGTATGATATTAACTCATTGAATATGTATTACATTTGAAGAAAATATACCCACATATATTTTCATAAAGATTGTAATAAAAAAAAATTCTTGTTCAAAATATTAATTGTGAAATTTTTTTAACGGGTAGGTAATACCCGAGAGATATATAAAATCACAATTAATATGTTACGTTCTTCAATTCTGATTCGACAATCATCAACTATACCAATATACATTCTTCTATAGAAATCAAAACAATCATATTCATTCGAATCTAATTACATATTCTGATTTTGGGAATTTCAGAATTCAACTCGAGATACAACCGAAATCATCACTCTTAGATCCTTATATTTTTTTCTTTCCAAAACTATACTTTGACTTCAAAACTGTGATAGAACATCACTTTTAATCATAACACTCAGAGGAATATGAAAATCATTCGAGATTCAGGAAGATTTCACCATCTGGATACTGACTATGACAATCTGCATTTAAAACCCTTCTAAATTCCGGAAGACATTTCAAATAATGAACAATCGAGATGATGATCCAACCACACGTTACCCGAAGTTTTGTACCTGAAAAACTCTCGAAACCAAAGTTATAATCTAACATGTACCTGCGTCAAATTCTTTATCATTTATTAGCAAAAACAACATTTCGATTTCTTTTCAAAGTAGCCAATTTTGTCACAGCTCCAGCAAGTCAACTTCGATTTTTCAGTCGGACCAGTCTTATTATAACCCCGATAGATACGTTGCCCTTTCGTCATCATTACTGGGGAACCTTTCATATTTCACCATATTACCACCAGCGTTTAATCATCTAAAACACGATTCTTTTGAACCCACCTCGGATTGATAACTAGAGATTCAGATATTATAGCATTAAATGCAGAGGAAACATAAAAATGGTAGATGGTTTAAACGGTCAAAAGTTTGATGATAAAAGATAGTGAGTTGGTGAAGCTCAGAAAAAGAAAGGATTTGGTACTGAAAAACGGATTGAGCAAAGTATGAAGGAAGCCGTGGACAAATCACAGAGACTGAATCTGCCTTCAAAGGATCCAAATGATTCAGTGCCTGCTGAACTCGTTAGCAAACACCTTACTTCTTATTCTAAACCTTCACAGACAGATATTCTTCATCATCATCTTATCTTAAATATTAAAAGATATCTTTGTATCTTCCACTATATATACTCTCCATATTTCTGGAGATATTATCACAACTATTTTTATCTGAGATCATTTATCTCTCCGTAATATCTGCAACATAAAAGAAACTGTGTTGGTTTCTAAATTCTGAAAAATTCAAATATGAATGTTTTGAAGTAGTGTTGGGAATTGATACATGGGTTAGTATAATATAATGACACTTGATCAACGTCATTATATTACAGTAATTCATGTTGAGTTTCTAATGGGATGTGATGATTCACAAAACATACCGTCATCATGTGTCATTTACACGACTCTGACATTCTATCTAATCTTTAAACATATCAAGAAAATATTTCTTGATGATTCGGTCTTTTTCAGGGTATTCTGGTAATTTGACAAATCAAGATAGTGCCCTTTCAAATTCCTTCTTAGAACAATTACTATGTTTATTCTAAAATCCATACCAACGAATTCTGGACCATTACAAGAGTTATATAAACGTAAGAAGAAGAAACGAAAGGACAAAGCTCCGACATAGAAATTGGGGTATAAACCGCAGCAAATAGAAGGGAACATTAATTATGGATGACAATGATTATAGAAGACAGAAACAAGGACATCGAAGTATAAGGGAAGATATAAAACCCAATAACCACCCGCAAATTATAAACCGTAGATGTCAATGCATATAGCAATATAA
This sequence comes from Rutidosis leptorrhynchoides, assembly GCF_046630445.1. Lineage (NCBI taxonomy): Eukaryota > Viridiplantae > Streptophyta > Magnoliopsida > Asterales > Asteraceae > Rutidosis > Rutidosis leptorrhynchoides. Next base: position 347,279,260 of record NC_092335.1, on the reverse strand, counting down.
AGACACGGGAGAACTAGAAACACTATAAACCCAAGAGTATAGTAGAAGTAAATAGATTCTTCTGGTGGCAGATTAAAAAGAAGAATGACAGATATGCAAGTTAAGAGGATATCAAGGAACAGGATGGGATGGAGCATATTAATGAATACTTTAAAGTAGGAATTGAGGAAGAAAGAACAGAAGGTGTGAGTTGTAAGGAAATGGAGAGGGTGGATTTATAGGAAAAATTTTCGACAGAGCAATCGAAGCAGATTATCGCTTTTAATCAAAGAAGATCTGAATCTCCTTAATTACCGAAGAATCAAATCTTAATATGAAGATTTCTTCTAAATTCCTTAAATTTCGGAAATCAATCTTGACTACGACACCGGTTAAGTCAAACTTACTTTTATTCATATTCACTCTTAAGTGATAGCTTCATTCGTGCTCTTCACAAAAACAAATCTTTTTATCTATATTAATCAATGATGATAAAACCCTAATTATCAGTTCATATACGTCATGAAAACACTCTTACTGTTAGCCATGACAATCTCTATCAAATTTCGGGACGAAATTTCTTTTAACGGGTAGGTAATGTGATGACCCGGAAATTTCCGAACAAATTTAAACTTTAATCTTTATATATATCCGACACGATAAGCAAAAATCTGTAATGTTGAGTCCCAAAAATTTTGAAACTATATTCATTTAATCAAATACCCTTTAACCATGCCTAACGATTCACGAACAATTATGTGTAAATAAATATATATGCATATACATGTGTGCTTATTAAATTGAGATATATTAATAAAACATTGAACGGATTAGTTAATATAAGCTATAAGATCTATTTTTTTTAACTTGGAAATGCTATCAAGGTATTGAATGAATAATATGTTACATAAACATATTTGTTCGGTGTAAGTTTATCGACGAGATTAAAAGATAATATCAAATGATTGAATTATCAGATACATTGAATTATGATTAAGAGTATCTGTTATGAGGTCCACTTTGAATTAGGTAACCCTTATTATTAACCGTATTCGGAAAATGGTAAAGTGAGTTATAAAAGAAGACAAAGGTGTCAATTAACGGGAACTAGCCAAATGTTAGTGGAGTTTTCTGTTCGACTTTCTATATAAACGTTAACTAGTTAACCTTCCTATTATTTAGAGTGAAAGAGAAACTTTGGGAATATAGTTATATTATTTAGAAAGTTTAAGGAAAACAAACTAAACGTTGACGCATAAGGAAATTATATTTTTTTTTAAAGTATAAACGTTATAGGATATAATATCATAAACGATCTTCAAATATACTTTGAAATATAATTAAAATCTAAATATTTTATTAAAGTATTTCAAACCTATATATTATAAATATATTTTAATTTAGTCAAAAGACGTTTTGGTTTAAGTTAATGTTATTAAATATACTTCGATAACTAACGAGGGTATGAATTATAAAAGTAAATGACCAAAACACTCAAAAGATTAAGTTACACTCTGAGTGGATTAGTTTTTAATTAATTTAAGTCTATATTTTGATAAAGGTACGAGTCATAAAACGTCCTGATTTAAAATAATACATTTTGATAAACAACGAGTCACTGATTTATAGAAGTAAATGACCACAACGGTCAATTTTATAAGTTATATTTTTATAAAGGTAATTTATTGTTGAGTAAGTCTAATTTTTGTAAAAGGTACACGTTACGTAACGTAAAAGGCTAGTTTTCTAAATGTACGAAAGTGCGCCCGAAAAACCGAAAGTGGTACATGCGTCGTGAGACCACGACCGTGTCATTTTTGTAAAAATTATATTTTTACCATTAACGTAAATATAATATAATATTTAATTAATTCTAAAGATTAAATATATTATATATATTAAATAATATTATACATATTACTCAAATGATTTATGAGTGTCGGCAGAGCACAAAGTGCTTTATGAGCTGGAAGATTGTTTGCATGCGTACGTAAAAAAAAAAAAAAAAAAAAAGTCATTCGATTTCTAGTACCATTGTATCAATTCTCAATCTCTCTTTCTCTATTGTTACTTCGTATTATATATTATTATTATTATTATTATTATTATTATTATTATTATTATTATTATTATTATTATTATTATTATTAATCATATTATTATTAGGAGTTATTATTATTAGTAGTATACATAAAATATTACGACGGAGTGCTGTCTAAGTGTTTTCAAAACGGGTTTTATGAGTGGGATAGAGCTAAGGAAATTATGGGTTATAGCTATGGAGGTGATGGGTAATGTTCGAGGGTATGCTCGTGAGGTCAATCTAGTGTTTATCATCTCCGTTGCGTTTACGTACCGTTCCTGCAATATTGAATCTCAATATTGATACGTGAGTACTCATAATTTTATTTTTATATACCAATAGTGTATCCCTGACTAGTGCTCGAGAAAATAAGATTATGCATGCTTGTACATTTGATATTGCCCTTAGATAGGTTATGTTGAATCTTAAAGGTTGTTATACTAGGGATGAATTAAGGTATAAGATATGCATGTCATTGGAAAGCTAGCGAAAAATTAAGAACTTTTCATTTAGATATCGAATGGATTCGATGAACGGTTAGAAAGTTATGAATTAAACAATTAATTTCGTAATTAAGATTGCTAATGATAATTAGTGAACTAATTTTCTGGGTAATAAAAAGTGGTTATTTGGATTCTACTCGTCGAGTAGATGAATTTTCATATAAAGCACGTCTCGTTTCGTTGAACGGTTGTCAAGTTATGGATAAAAGAAGTTTTGTAAATTTTGATGAAACGTCGATACGGAAACTGAAATTCTCGTTGATCTGCGTTGTTTCAGATTAAAACAAAAATACCACTAAATTCTTTACTGTAAGGTCTAGCAAACGACTCTGGCCGTTTGTCAATTTGAGTCTCGACGATTTTTCTAAAAATCGTCAAAGTTGACTGTTTGGTCACATTTTAAAATTCTGAAAAGAACTGAAACTTTTTATTAAAAATGTCAGTTTTGTATCAGTTGTCATGGTCGGCCTGATGTGTGTTTACTTTTGCTAAAAATCATGTTATATCTTTGTGGTAACTAGAATTTGCAGGCTTTGACCGTTTGTCAATCCGAGTTTCGAGGAATTTTCTAAAAATCTCCAAAGTAGGCTACTCGGTCACTTTTGTAAATTTATTAAAGATGAAAAATTAACTTTGAAACGCCGAAACCGCGTTGGCAACTACGAGTTGTCTAGGTTTAGTTTACTTCTGTAAAATGTATACTTAATCTTTTTGGTAATGTATAACTTTTATCTTTGGCCGTTTATCAATCGGAGTTCCGATAATTTTTCTAAAAATCGTTGAAGGGGCCGTTTAGTCATGTTTGACCGAAAAATCATTTTGTTGTACAAGTTATTGTATTTTTGCATGCGACCTCGTTTTTACTTTAACCTTTGACTTTTGCACATTAGTCTCGAGCATTGGGATTGTGGTACACTATGACTTGGCCTAGTTTATTAGACAAATATTGACAAATACATAAATATATATAATTAATATAGGTTCGTGAATCCAAGGCCAACCTTACACTTGTTCAATGATGTTATATGTATTTTTACTACAAAATACAGTATGGTGAGTTTCATTTGCCTTTTTACCCTTTATATTTTTGGGCTGAGAATACATGCGCAACTTTTATAAATGTTTTACGAAATAGACACAAGTACGTGAAACTACATTCTATGGTTGAATTATCGAAATCGAATATGCCCCTTTTTATTAAGTCTGGTAATCTAAGAATTAGGGAACAGACACCCTAATTGACGCGAATCCTAAAGATAGATCTATCGAGCCCAACAAGCCCCATCCAAAGTACCGGATGTTTTAGTACTTCGAAATTTATATCATGTCCGAAGGAGGATCCCGGAATGATGGGGATATTCTTATATATGCATATTGTTAATGTCGGTTACCAGGTGTTCAATCCATATGAATGATATTTTTGTCTCTATGCATGGGACGTATGTTTATGAGAAATGGAAATCTGAAATCTTGTGGTCTATTAAAATGATGGAAACGATTGTTTAAGTTAAACTAATGAACTCACCAACCTTTTGGTTGACACTTGAAAGCATGTTTATTCTCAGGTTTGAAAGAGATCTTCCGCTGTGCATTAGCTCATTTTAAAGATATTACTTGGAGTCATTCATGACATATTTCAAAAGACGTTGCATTCGAGTCTTTGAAGTTCATTAAAGATTATTATTAAGTAAATGACAGATTAGGTCATTTATAGTTTGGATATTATGAAATGGTATGCATACATGTCAACTTTCGATGTAATGAAAGATTGTCTTTTAAAAATGAATGCAATGTTTGTAAAATGTATCATTTAGAGGTCAAGTACCTCGCGATGTAATCATATGTTATTGTATTCGTCCCTATGGATTGGGTCGGGTCGTCTCATGGAGGAACCTTAACCCAAACTACAAAGGTAGCCTTCCTCAGTGCAAGAGATGCTATAAGCATCATACGGGGTACTGCAATGTGGTATGTGAAAAGTGTAAGAGGACTGGACACATCGGCAGGGATTGTAAGATCAACACCTCAGCTGTGAGAACAAATCCGAATGGGCCAAGGAAATGCTTTGACCGCGGCCAACAGGGTCACTTCAAGAATGAATGTCCTAACAAGAAGAAGGATGGCAGGCCAGGACGTGGAAGAGTCTTCAACATGAATGCCAGAGATGCCCGCGAGGATCCTGACTTAGTTATAGGTACATTCACTATCAATAAACTATTAGCTTCTGTCTTGTTTGATACTGGTGCCGATAGGAGCTATATATGTAGACACTTTTGCTCTAAGTTAGATTGGTCACTAGTTCCTTTGGAGGAGAGTCATCTTGTTGAGGTAGCCAATGGAAAACTTGAGAAAGTTGACCAAATTGGCCGAGGAGGTATAATAAACTTAGCGGGTGTGGATTTTGAGATTGATTTGATACCCATTAAGTTGGGGAGCTTTGATGTGATAGTCGGCATGGACTGGCTGTCCAAGGTAAGAGCTAAAGTTGTCTATGGAGAGAAAATTATCCGTATACCTTGCGAAGATGGTGTGCCATTAATTGTTTACGGGGAGAGATGTAGCCCAAAGCTGAACCTTATTAGTCGCAAAAGGTCATGAGAAAAGGGCGTTTTGCTATTTTGGCGCACGTAAAGAAGTTGGAAACTGAGGAGAAAAGCGTGAAGGATGTACCGATTGTGAACGAATTTCCCGAAGTCTTTCCAGAAGAATTGCCGGGATTACCCCCGCCGAGATCAGTGGAGTTTCAGATTGATCTAATGCCAGGAGCTGCACCTGTAGCTCGCACACCCTATCGACTTGCACCAACTGAGATGCAAGAGTTGCAGAGTCAACTACAAGAATTGCTAGACCGTTGATTTATTCGACCAAGATCTTCGCCTTGGGGCGCTCCCATTTGGTTCGTAAAGAAGAAAGACGGATCTTTCCGTATGTGTATCGACTATCGCGAATTAAACAAGTTGACAATCAAGAACCGGTATCCCCTTCCCAGGATTGACGATCTATTCGATCAGCTGCAAGGATCAAGCGTTTACTCCAAGATTGATTTGCGATCAGGTTATCACCAGTTGAGGGTGAAGGAGAGTGATGTACTTAAGACTGTGTTCCGAACTCGTTATGGTCATTATAAGCTTCTAGTGATGCCATTCGGTTTAACTAATGCACCTGCCGTGTTTATGGATATCATGAATCGCGTATGCAAGCCGTACCTAGAAAAATTCGTTATCATATTCATAGACGATATCCTAATCTATTCCAAAAGCAAAGAAGAACACGAACAACACCTTCGAATCGTGCTTGAACTCTTGAGACAAGAGCAACTCTATGCCAAATTCTCCAAGTGTGAATTTTGATTGAAGGAAGTTCAATTTCTTGGTCATATTGTAAGCGATCAGGGTATTAAAGTCGATCCCGCAAAAATCGAAGCCATTAGCAAATGAAATATCCCATTCATATTGATTATAAGCGTTCCATATTAATTGATTTCGTCGCGAGGTTTTAACCTCTATATGAGACGTTTTTCAAAGACTGCATTCATTTTTAAAACAACCATAACCTTTATTTTATCGATAAAGGTTTAAAAAGCATTACGTAGATTATCAAATAATGATAATCTAAAATATACCGTTTACACACGACCATTACATAATGGTTTACAATAAGAATATATTACATCAAAAATAAGTTTCTTGAATGCAGTTTTTACATAATATCATACAAGCATGGACTCCAAATCTTGTCCTTATTTTAGTATGCATCAGCGGAAGCTCTTAATAATCACCTGAGAATAAACATGCTTAAAACGTCAAAAAAAAATGTTGGTGAGTTATAGGTTTAACCTATATATTATCAAATCATAATAATAGACCACAAGATTTCATATTTCAATATACATCCCATACATAGAGATAAAATTCATTCATATGGTGAACACCTGGTAACCGACATTAACAAGATGCATATAAGAATATCCCCTATCATTCCGGGAAATCCTTCGAACATGATATAAACGAATTCGAAGTACTAAAGCATCCGGTACTTTGGATGGGGTTCGTTAGGCCCAATAGACCTATCTTTAGGATTCTCGTCAATTAGTAGATCGGTTTACTAATTCTTAGGTTACCAAGCAAAAGGGGCATATTCGGCTTCGATCATTCACCCATATAATGTAGTTTCAATTACTTGTGTCTATTTCATAAAACATTTATAAAACTGCATGTATTCTCATCCCAAAATATTAGATTTTAAAAGTGGGACTATAACTCACTTTCACAGATTTTTACTTCGTCGGGAAGTAAGACTTGACCACTGGTTGATTCACGAACCTATAACAAATATGTACATATATATCAAAGTATGTTCAAAATATATTTACAATATTTTTTAATACGTTTTACTGTTTTAAGTTTATTAAGTTAGTTGTCCTCGTTAGTACCCTACAACTAGTTGTCCACAGTTAGATGTACAGAAATAAATTGATATATATTATCTTGAATCAACCTACGACCCAGTGTATACACGTCTCAGGCTAGATCATAACTCAAAGTATATATATTTTTGGAATCAACCTCAACCCTGTATAGCTAACTCCAACATTACTGCATATAGAGTGTCTATGGTTGTTCCAAATAACATATATACATGGGTCGATATGATAAGTCAAAACATCTGCATATGTGTCTATGGTATCCCAAGATTACATAATATATTAGAATACATGTATAATACAATATAATTTAGCTAGGATATGATTAATATAGATTTGTTATCAATTTTCACGTAGCTACAACAAGCAAAAATATCCAATCTTGTTTTACTCATAACTTCTTCGTTTTAAAACCGTTTTGAGTGTTTCAAGTTGATATGGTTTCATATTCAACTTAAGTTTATGAATCTAAATAGAAAAAGTATAAGTTTATAGTCGAAAATACAGGTTACAAGTCGATTTTGTAAAGGTAGTCATTTCAGTCGAAAGAACGACGTCTAGATGACCATTTTGGAAAACATACTTCCACTTTGAGTTTAACCATGATTTTTGGATATAGTTTCATGTTAATAATAAAAATCATTTTCCCAGAATAAAAAATTTTAAATCAAAGTTTATCATAGTTTTTAATTAACTAACCCAAAATAGCCCGCGGTGTTACTACGACGGCGTATATCCGGTTTTACGGTGTTTTTCGTCTTTTCCGGTTTTAAATCATTAAGTTAGCATATCATATAGATATAGAACATGTGTTTATTTGATTTTAAAATTCAAGTTAGAAGGATTAACTTTTGTTTGAGCACAAGTTTAGAATTAACTAAACTATGTTCTAGTGATTTCAAGTTTAAACCTTCGAATAAGGTAGTTTTATATATATGAATCGAATGATGTTATGAACATCATTACTACATTAATTTTAGTAGGTAAACCTACTGGAAATGCGAAAAAAGGGATCTAGCTTCAAAGGATGCTTGGATGGCTTGAAAGTTCTTGAAGCAGAATCATGACACGAAAACAAGTTCAAGTAAGATTTCCACTAGAAATAAGATTGTTATAGTTATAGAAATTGAATCAAAGTTTGAATATGAGTATTACCTTGTGTTAGAAAGATATCTTACTATAAATAAGAAAGATTTCTTGAGGTTGGATGATCACTTTACAAGATTGGAAGTAAGCTAGCAAACTTGGAAGTATTCTTGATTTTATGAAACTAGAACTTATAGAATTTATGAAGAACACTTAGAACTTGAAGATAGAACTTGAGAGAGATCAATTAGATGAAGAAAATTGAAGAATGAAAGTGTTTTTAGGTGTTTTTGGTCGTTGGTATATGGATTAGATATAAAGGATGTGTAATTTTGTTTACATGTAAATAAGTCATGAATGATTACTCATATTTTTGTAATTTTATGAGATATTTCATGCTAGTTGCCAAATTATGGTTCCCACATGTGTTAAGTGAATCACTTGGGCTGCTAAGAGCTGATCATTGGAGTGCATATACCAATAGTACATACATCTAAAAGCTGTGTATTGTACGAGTACGAATGCGGGTGCATACGAGTAAAATTATTGAGAAACTGAACGAGGTTGTAATTGTAAGCATTTTTGTTAAGTAAAAGTATTTTGATAAGTGTCTTGAAGTCTTTCAAAAGTGTATGAATACATATTAAAACACTACATGTATATACATTTTAACTGAGTCGTTAAGTCATGGTTAGTCGTTACATGTAAATGTTGATTTGAAACCTTTAAGTTAACGATCATGTTAAATGTTGTTAAACCAATGTTTATTATATCTAATGAGATGTTAAATTATTACATTATCATGATATTATGATATATTAATATATCTTAGTATGATATATATATACAGTTAAATGTTGTTACAACGATAATCGTTACATATATGACTCGTTTCGAAATCATTAAGTTAGTAGTCTTGTTTTTACATATGTAGTTCATTGTTAATACAATTAATGACATGTTTACTTATCATTTATCATGATTAAACATTGTGTATCAATATCTTAATATATATCATATGTATTTAGTAAGACGTTGTTATAACGATAATCGTTATATATACCGTTTCGAGTTTCTTAATTCAATAAACTCAATTTTATATATATAACTCATTGTTAAAATACTTAATGAGATACTTACTTATCATAATATCATGTTAACTATATATATAATCATATATATGTCATCATATAGTTATTACAAGTTTTAACGTTCGTGAATCACCGGTCAACTTGGGTGGTCAATTGTCTATATGAAACCTATTTCAATTAATCAAGTCTTAACAAGTTTGATTGCTTAACATGTTGGAAATACTTAATCATGTAAATATAAATTTCATTTAATATATATAAACATGGAAAATTTCGGGTCACTACAGTACCTATCCGTTAAATAAATTTCGTCCCGAAATTTTAAGCAGTTGGAGGTGTTGATGTATCTTCTGGAAATAAGTGCGGGTATTTTTTCTTCATCTGATCTTCTCATTCCCAGGTGAACTCAGGTCCTCTATGAGCATTCCATCGAACTTTAACAATTGGTATCTTGTTTTGCTTAAGTCTTTTAACCTCACGATCCATTATTTCGACGGGTTCTTTGACGAATTGAAGTTTTTCGTTGATTTGGATTTCGTCTAACGGAATAGTGAAATCTTTTTTAGCAAAACATTTCTTCAAATTCGAGACGTGGAAAGTGTTATGTACAGTCGCAAGTTGTTGAGGTAACTCAAGTCGGTAAGCTACTGGTCCGACACGATCAATAATCTTGAATGGTCCAATATACCTTGGATTTAATTTCCCTCGTTTACCAAATCGAACAACGCCTTTCCAAGGTGCAACCTTAAGCATGACCATCTCTCCAATTTCAAATTCTATATCTTTTTTTTAATGTCGGTGTAGCTCTTTTGTCGACTTTGGGCGATTTTCAACTGTTGTTGAATTTGGATGATCTTCTCGGTAGTTTCTTGTATTATCTCCGGACCCGTAATCTGTCTATCCCCCACTTCACTCCAACAAATTGGAGACCTGCACTTTCTACCATAAAGTGCTTCAAACGGCACCATCTCAATGCTTGAATGGTAGCTGTTGTTATAGGAAAATTCTGCTAACGGTAGATGTCGATCCCAACTGTTTCCGAAATCAATAGCACATGCTTGTAGCATGTATTCAAGCGTTTGTATCGTCCTTTCGCTCTGCCCATCAGTTTGTGTATGATAGGCAGTACTCATGTCTAGACGAGTTCCTAATGCTTGCTGTAATGTCTGCCAGAATCTTGAAATAAATCTGCCATCCCTATCAGAGATAATAGAGATTGGTATTCCATGTCTGGAGACGACTTCCTTCAAATACAGTCGTGCTAACTTCTCCATCTTGTCATCTTCTCTTATTGGCAGGAAGTGTGCTGATTTGGTGAGACGATCAACTATTACCCAAATAGTATCAAAATCACTTGCAGTCCTTGGCAATTTAGTGATGAAATCCATGGTAATGTTTTCCCATTTCCATTCCTGGATTTCGGGTTGTTGAAATAGACCTAATGGTTTCTGATGCTCAGCTTTGACCTTAGAACACGTCAAACATTCTCCTATGTATTTAGAAACATCGACTTTCATACCCGGCCACCAAAAATGTTTCTTGAGATCCTTGTACATCTTCCCCGTTCCAGGATGTATTGAGTATCTGGTTTTATGAGCTTCTTTAAGTACCATTTCTCTCATATCTCTAAATTTTGGTACCCAAATTCTTTCAGCCCTATACCGGTTTCCATGTTCCTGAATATTAAGATGCTTCTCCGATCCTTTGGGTATTTCATTCTTTAAATTTCCCTCTTTTAAAACTCCTTGTTGCGCCTCCTTTATTTGAGTAGTAAGGTTATTGTGAATCATTATATTCATAGATTTTACTCGAATGGGTTCTCTGTCCTTTCTGCTCAAGGCGTCGGCTACCACATTTTCCTTCCCCGGGTGGTGACGAATCTCAAAGTCGTAATCATTCAACAATTCAATCCACCTACGCTGCCTCATGTTCAGTTGTTTCTAATTAAATATGTGTTGAAAACTTTTGTGGTCGGTATATATAATACTTTTGACCCCATATAAGTAGTGCCTCTAAGTCTTTAATGCAAAAATAACCGCGCCTAATTCCAAATCATGCGTCGTATAATTTTTCTCGTGAATCTTCAATTGTCTAGACGCATAAGCAATTACCTTCGTTCGTTGCATTAATACACAACCGAGACCTTGCTTTGAGGCGTCACAATATATCACAAAATCATCATTCCCTTCAGGTAATGACAATATAGGTGCCGTAGTTAACTTTTTCTTCAATAATTGAAATGCTTTCTCTTGTTCATCCTTCCATTCAAATTTCTTCCCTTTATGCGTTAATGCAGTCAAGGGTTTTGCTATTTTGGAAAAATCTTGATGAATCTCCTGTAATAACCAGCCAGCCCTAAAAATTGGCGTACGTGTTTCGGAGTTTTTGGGGTTTCCCACTTTTCAACGGTTTCAATCTTTGCTGGATCCACCTGAATACCTTCTTTGTTCACTACGTGACCGAGGAATTGAACTTCTTTCAACCAAAATGTACCCTTTGAAAATTTAGCGTACAGTTTTTCTTTTCTCAGCAACTCTAGCACTTTTCTCAAATGTTCTTCGTGCTCTTGATAATTCTTCGAGTAAATAAGTATGTCATCGATGAAAACAATGACAAACTTATCAAGATATGGCCCACACACTCAGTTCATGAGGTCCATGAACACAGCTGGTGCGTTAGTCAATCCAAACGACATAACCATAAACTCGTAATGACCGTAACACGTCCTAAAAGCAGTCTTTGGAATATCATCCTCCTTCACCCGCATTTGATGATATCCAGAACGTAAATCAATCTTCGAATAAACAGACGAGCCTTGTAGTTGATCAAATAAGTCGTCGATTCTCGGTAGTGGGTAGCGGTTCTTGATGGTAAGTTTGTTCAACTCTCGGTAGTCGATACACAACCTGAATGTACCATCTTTCTTCTTGAAAAACAAAAAAGGACCTCCCCATGGTATGTGCTTGGTCAAATGAAACCACGCTCTAAAAGTTCCAGTAACTGACTTTGTAATTCTTTCATTTCGCTGGGTGCGAGTCTGTATGGAGCACGAGCTATTAGTGCAGCTCTGTTACAAGGTCTATTTGAAATTCAACGGATCGATGTGGGGGTAATCCCGGTAATTCTTTTGAAAATACATCGGGAAATTCTTTTGCGACGGGAACATCACTGATGTTCTTTTCTTCAGGTTTAACTTCCTCGATGTGTGCTAGAATGACGTAACAACCTTTTCTTATTAGTTTTTGCTCCTTCAAACTACTAATAAGATTTAATTTTGCGTTGTTCTTTTCTCCGTACACCATTAAAGGTTTTTCTTTTTCACGCATAATGCGAATCGTATTTTTGTAACAAATGACCTCCGCTCTCACCTTTTTCAACCAGTCCATGCCAATTATTACATCAAAACTCCCTAACTCGACTGGTATTAAATCAATTTTAAACGTTTCATCCCCCAGTTTAATTTCTCTCCCGACATATATTATCTGCTGAAATTAATTTACCGTTTACTAATTCGAGTATAAATTTACTATCCAAAGGCGTCAATGGGCAACTTAATTTAGCATAAAATTCTCTACTCATATAGCTTCTATCTGCACCCGAATCAAATAAAACATAAGCAGATTTATCATCAATAAGAAACGTACCCGTAACAAGCTCTAGTCTTCTGGTGCTTCTGCCGCATTAATATTGAAAACTCTTCCACGGCCCTGCCCATTAGTATTCCCCTGATTCGGTAATTTCTAATAATGTGGCCAGGTTTTCCACATTTATAACAAACAGCGTTGGTATTACTTGCTCTGACACTATTCATTTCGGCATTACTTGTTCCGACATTATTTGTTCCTTTAGTTCTGTTAAACTTTGGTCTGTAGACCTCACACTTTGTCTCGCTATGACCATTTCTTTTACACCTATTTCAAAATTTCGTGCAAAACCCTGATGATTTTCTTCACACCTATGACATGGCTGTTTTTGGTTTTTGTTGCCGTTGTTGTTATTGAGGTTGTTGTTGGGATTGTTATTGTTGTTGAAATGGTTGTTGTAGTTGTTGTTGTTGTTGTTGGGATGTTTGTTGTAGTTATTGTTAGGATTGCAGTTATTGTTGCGATTATTGTTGCGGTTGTTGGGATAGTTGTTGCGATTGTTGTTGTAATTGTTGTTGTTGTTGTACTGGTGACTCTTGTCACCGTTTTCCTCCCATTTCCTCTTGAGTTGTTTTGTGTTGGCTTCTTCGGCCGCCTGCTCTTTAATTCTACCCTTAATCTGATTTATGAGTTTATGAGCCATTCGACTTGCCTTCTGTATAGAAGCGGGCTCGTGTGAACTCACATCTTCCTGAATCCTTACTGGTAACCCTTTTACAAACGCGTCGATCTTCTCTTCTTCATCTTCGAATGCTCCCGGACACAATAGGCACAACTCTGTGAATCGTCGTTCATATGTGGTAACGTCGAACCCTTGTGTTCGTAACTCTCTAAGTTCTGCCTTGAGTTTATTGACTTCGTTTCTAGGACGGTACTGCTCGTTCATCAATTGCTTGAATGTCGACCACGGTAGTGCGTAAGCAGCATTTTATCCTACCTGTTCAAGATAGGTGTTCCACCACGTTAACGCAGTACCTGTGAAGGTATGCGTAGCGTACTTAACTTTGTCCTCTTCAGTACACTTACTTATGGCAAACACCGATTCGACTTTCTCGGTCCACCGTTTCAATCCAATTGGTCCTTCTGTTCCATCAAATTCCAAAGGTTTGCAGGCAGTGAATTCTTTGTAGGAGCATCCTACACGATTTCTTGCACCGTTAGCTGCATTGCTAGATTCAGAGTTATTGTTGGTATATAGCGCAGCCTGTACTGCGGCTATGTTTGCAGCAAGAAAGGTACGAAATTCCTCTTTGCTCATATTCATGGTGTGTCGAGTAGTCGGTGCCATTTCCTTCAAAATAGCCAACTGAATCGAGTTAATCATACAGAATATTAAGAGTAGTCAATAGTATTTCATAGCATAATATGAACTCATTTATAAAAGCTTTTTCTTCATATTAGCGTTTTATAAGTTTAAATTCGGGTACTACCTACCCGTTAAGTTCATACTTAGTAGCTAATATACAATTCAACTACTACAATTCCATATGAAAAACTGATTATAATAATATATCACATACAAATATTCTTCAAACTTACAACTTCGCTATATTACATATAACATGAAATATAGTACACTATGATACAGGACAGTTTTGAAGATAAATCTACTTAATACGCAAGTTGTTCAGCAAAGGAAATAAAGACACGTAATTCATAAGTCCAGAAACAAGTCATGCATTCTGGTTTTATTAAGACGAATTCTCATCCTTGGTCTTGTGGAAAATAACCGTTATGACCATTGGCTATGCAGCATGTTGTAGTCGTCAAAAGGACGAGGTTTTCGTAATTTCCAACAGCCCCGTAATAATCTAAAAACCTTGTTTCTCACCCCAACTACTGAATCCGTCACTTGTGGGAAGGTTTTATTTAAAAGCTGCAATCCAATGTTCTTTTTCTCACTTTGGTAAGAAGCAAACATCACTAACTCGTAAGCATAACATGCTTCTTTATGTTGCATGTTAGAAGCTCTTTCTAATTCACGAAATCCTATGTTGGGATATGTTGAGTCAAAATAGGTTCTTAACCTGTAGCGTAAAATTGCATTTGGGTTCCCCGTATTTAACGCTTTAAAGAAAACACGGCATAACTTACGGTCTCCCCAATGTGATATACCCCACCTATCAAAGGAAAGCCTTTTATAAACTAAAGCATTTCTGGAAAGTCTTTCAAATGTTTGACAAGTTAATTTCGCCATAACTAAATGTGCTGATGAATTCTGACCGACTCTAGACAAGATTTCCTCAATCATATCCTCTGGTTGGTCTTCTAAAATATTCGGTTGTCTACCCTTAACGTCTATTTTGTTTTTATACTGTAAAATAGACAAGGATTAGATTCGTAATAACAAACACTACAAGCAATTTTTTACATAGAACATAAAAGTACAAGCACACTACAATACATATAATACACAACATGATTACAACCCTCTAATCTGAATCACTGGTTTCTTCTTCTTCGGACTTGGTTCGTTTTCATAATTTTATAGGAATATATGGTGTTCCTCTAATACGAGCCGTCGTTTTCCATAATGGTTTAGAAAAACCTGGTGGTTTAGAGGTTCCCGGGTCATTGTTACATTTTAGGAAATACGGATGTTGTCGATACATATAAAGTTCATCGGGGTTGGAATCGGGTTTCTCAATTTTTATACCTTTTCCCTTATTATTTTCTTTCGCTTTATTAAATTGGGTCGAGGTAATTTCTATAACATCATCGAAATCCTCATCGGGATCCGATTCATCAGAAAATTGGTAATCTTCCCAATATTTTGCTTTCTCGGTGGAAACACCAATGACCATTATTAACTTTGGTCCGTTGGTTGAGGATTTTCTTTTATTTAATCGATTTACTTTAGGTATCAATATTTCTTCCTCCGGAACCTCTTCTTCTTCTGGTTCCTCCTCTTCCGATTCCTCCTCTTCCGGTTCCTCTTCTTTCGGTTCCTCCTCTTCCGGTTCCTCTTCGAGAATTTGTGAATCTTCCCAAAATATATTCGACTCTTCATTATTATTAGGTAAATCAATGGGATTTGTACTAGAGGTAGACATCTATCACACAATATCAAACACGTTAGGAGATTAATATATCACATAATATTTACATGTTAATAATATATAGTTTCCAACAAAAAAAATGTTAAGCAATCGTTTTTGAAGAAAAACACGGTCGAAGTCCAGACTCACTAATGCATCCTAACAAACTCAGTAAGACACGCTAATGCAATTTTCTGGTTCTCTAAGACCAACGCTCGGATACCAACTGAAATGTCCCATTCATATTGATTATAAACGTTCCATATTAATTGATTTAGTCGCGAGGTTTTGACCTCGATATGAGACGTTTTTCAAAGACTGCATTCATTTTTAAAATAACCATAACCTTTATTTTATCGATAAAGGTTTAAAAAGCATTACGTAGATTATCAAATAATGATAATCTAAAATATACCGTTTACACACGACCATTACATAATGGTTTACAATAAGAATATATTACATCAAAAATAAGTTTCTTGAATGCAGTTTTTACATAATATCATACATGTGACGACCCGGGAATTTCTGACTAAATTTAAACTCAATCTTCATACGAATTCTACACGATAAGCAAAGTCTATAATGTTGAAGTCTCAAAAACTTTGAATTGTGTGCATGAGTTCATTTAACCTTTGACCATCTCCGACGATTCAGGAACAGTTGTTTGTAAATAAATATGTATATATACATAATGTAGAATATATATTAATTTGAAATCATAAAATATAATTTAACCATTAGAAATAAATATGTAAAATAAGATACAAAAAAATTAAGTAATTTAAAAAAAACTATATATATATATATATATATATATATATATATATATATATATATATATATATATATATATATATATATATGAAAATGATTTCTATATAATTGATAATTATTTGCATATAATATTATATTAAAATATATAAATATTAAATATTAAATGTATGTTATTATGTATAAATGTTATGTAATTATTAAATCTTACATAAAGTAATATTTATAATATTAATATATTACAAGTTAAGATAAATGTTTTATTAATCTTACTATTATTACTTTCATTAAAATTAACATCGGTATTATTAATGTTATTGTTTTTAATATGAAATTTGATACATGTAACTTGTTGTATCTTAATTAATACTTGTATTATTATTACCTCTATAATTAAAAATCATTATTCTTATTATCATTAATAATAATATAATTATCATTTTTATATAAAATTATTGTTTTTCATTAATATTAGTATTAGTATCATATCTATTGGTATTATTAACATATTTAAAATTTGTGATATCATTATTATTATTATAAGAACTATCTTAATATTATCATTATCATTATCAGTGTTGTTATTATTAAAACTTATTATCATTATTAATAATTTATTTAAAGCTACCATTAAAACAAAAAGTATTATGATTATTAGTATTATCAATATTATTATTATTAAAAATATTATCATTAAAAATAATTACTCTGTTATCATGATCATTGCCATTTTTATAAATATCATTATAAATATCACTATTTATTAACATTAATATTAGTATTATTGATATTATTAATATTGTCTCTATTAATATTATTAGAGCTATTTTGATTAATATTGTTATTATTATTATTTTCTCTTGTTATAAATATCAGTAGTTTATTATTTCCAATAAAACTAATAATAGTATTATTAATATATTTATCTATATTTATTAATTATTAGTATTAATATTAATTATAAATAAAAACTATATACTGAATTTGACTTTTTGTGTTACATCTTCATCATCTATTGTTATAGATTGGTACTACCTGTCTAATAAAGTTAATTAAACGAATCTCTAGTGACTATAAGACAATTCATCAAAACCCAAATTCAGTTACAAATCGATTTCACTTTTATATTTATATTTTTTTTTTCTGATTTCTGTTTTACTTGTGGAATCTGTCGACCATTAGCCTATTAAGATACAAGCTAGCCAAATTATTGATACGTGATAAATACTTCAACTTAACATTATAAAACTACTACAGCAATTAAGGAAAAACAAAAAAACAGATTTGTTTTATATATATATCGACACTCTGTTCTTTATAACTCTTAAGCAACAGCTCGAATTCAATCGATTTTTCAAAAAGTAACAATGCAGTTCTGTTAGGAATAATTCAAGCATATTATCTGTAAGTTTTCATTCTTAAATTCTTCTTATTTAATTCGAATTGTGAAGTCAAAGTTTAATTACAAAAAAGTCAACTAAATTGTTCATCTTAAAATTCGAATACAGTTTGATGTTTATGGAACAATTGATGATCCATAAAGATTCAATTAATGATTTAAGACACAATTCATGTTGAAATTTTAATCTAAAACCACCTAAAATGTGAAACTCGATTTATACTTCACGGTGTTCGTAACTGTGACACACAATAGCTTGAATTTGAATGATAATTAAAAATGTATTAATGCAATCTTGTTTAAAATCTTTCACTTAATCTATATGGAAAGTTTTAGAGTCCAAATTTTTCTATCGAATTCGAATTTTGGAGTCAAAGGTAAATTGTAAAAAGTCAAACTGTTTAAACATTAATCAAATTCGAATTTGTTTGGACGTATCAGGTTCAATTGAGGACTCCTAAAGTTTCTAAGAGTGATTTGAGATATTATTCGTGTTATCATCTTTGTCTATAACATCCTTGAATTTGAATTTGAAGTTTAGGTTTCACGTTTATATATAAATAAGCTGCAACATTTTTTTTAAATATCTGTCTATTTTAATTCCTGTAATTAAACTCAAATCAGCGTTACATCTTTTATAAATAATAAAACTAGTTAAGAAATTTGTTGTTGTTAGTGTCGATCCCTGGTTTGATCGATTTGATTAGTACAGATGAAGAAGAAACTAATTAGAAAATAAATAGACTTAAATTAATTTGGTTTTGAAATAAATCAGGAAACTGGCAGCAGCTCTGTTGGTCAGGGTGTTTATTAGTCGAATGGGAGGTCACGGGTTCGAGCCCGGCAGTGGCCTATTATTTTTTTGAATATGTTTAAAAGGTAGTTTACTTTTATATTATTATTATTATTATATTATTATTACTATTATTATTATTATTATTATTATTATTATTATTATTATTATTATTATTATTATTATTATTATTATTATTATTATTATTATTATTATTATTGTTATTGTCATTAATATTATTACTATGATTGTTCTAATTATTATTGTTGTTATCATTAATACTAATGCATGTAATAAATATTATTCATAATTACAAAAATAAGAATATTATTAATATTATTAAAATAAGTATTAGTATTATTAAGTATAGTATGAATATTACTACTATCAATATTATCATTTTTATTATTACTAGTATCATTATTATTATTAAAATAACTATTAGTTATATAAAACTATAAGTAATATATATAACATAACCAAATTTAATATTTTTATATACAAAAAGAATATACGAGACCTATATATATATATTATTAATATAAGAATGATATAACTAATAACTTATAAATATAAATTTAATTGATTACGATTATATATATATTAATGAATATACAAATGATATAGGTTCGTGAATCCGAGGCCAACCCTGCATTGTTCAATGTCGTCATATGTATTTTTACTACAAAATACAGTATTGTGAGTTCATTTGATTCCCTTTTACTCTTTACATTTTTGGGACTGAGAATACATGCGCTACTTTTACAACTGCTTTATTAAATGCTTTTGAAATACATTTTGAACTGCGAATACATGAATTGCTTTTATAAATGTTTGACGAGAAAGACACAAGCAAAATATTTCTCGAATGAATTATTATGCAGACATAAGTTCTGCGGATTATTATTGAATTATGTGGACATGATAATTGCCACCATTGAATTATGTAGACATGATAATTGCCACCATTGAATTATGTGGACATGATAATTGCCACCATTGAATTATGTGGACATGATAATTGCCACTATTGAATTATGTGGACATGATAATTGCCTCCAATTGATATGAATGTTATGTATCGAGTGAATGATTTTATACACATGTTATGTGTATGTTATTTCTGTGCACGAGATATGTGTACGGTTACTAAGATTTATGAAAAAGGATTTCGTACACGAGAAAGGTGTACTGTATTTAAAAGATATCGCATGTACATTACAGGTGGGTATAGGATTCGGGCCCATTTGTACCATGCAACATTTAAATCTTGTGGTCTATCAAAATGATGAATTTTATTGTGTTATGATAAACTTGTGAACTCACCAACCTTTTGGTTGACACTTGAAAGCATGTTTATTCTCAGGTATGAAAGAAATCTTCCGCTGTGTAATTGCTCATTTTAGAGACATTAATTGGAGTCGATCATCGCAATGGAACCAGATGTTGGTGACTTCGTCCAGATGGATTAGGACGGGTCATCACAGTTGGTATCAGAGCGGTGGTCTTAGCGAACCAGGTCTTGCATTAGTGTGTCTAACTGATAGTTGTTAAGATACATTAGTGAGTCTGGACTTCGACCGTGTCAGCATGTCAAAAGTTTTGCTTATCATTTCGTGTCGAAAATTACCTGCTTATCATCCTAAAAGTCTAGACACATCTTACTGCCTCTATTGCATAGATAGTGTATAGATAAATTCGTATCTTAGCGTATCTGTTATTGTTACCTTTACCTAACAGCTTCCGTAGATTCCTCAGTAACTTATGGGATTTTAGTATTATATATGCATATGTAAATTATGTATTGCAGGGTACTAATCTACATCCTATACTCTATTTCTTATCGAAAATTCTTCATCTGATCATACGAGATGAATCCCTCAACCAGTTCGAGTCCCTCAGATTTTGATAGCTATTCCGATAGTTATCCCGACAGCTATTCCGACATGGATGTTCACCTGAGCGCCGGAGGCAGCGTCACCAAAATGAATCAACCAATCAACCATCCCCAATTCATAGTCGACTTAACCGATTGAGACGAGAGGAAGGCGATCCTTTCCACCCACCAACCGAATTTACCTCTTGGCAATGAACCTGAAGCACTTACCGGCGAACCAGTCCGAAACACCATTTCCACCCTCATTTTCCGAATATCTCACCACGATTTTATTCTATCTAAAGTTCTAAACCTTATTCATCCGCTCGTTCCGACCGACAATCATCCCGGAGTAATCCAAGAAGTCAACGAGCTTCGCGCTCGAGTAACCAATTTGGAGAACATGGTGCAAAACTTACCAGCTTCAGCAATGTCACCGGCACCAACGGTATCACCAACATAAATACCAGCACCACCAACAACCCAAGTTTCAACATCACACGCCTCAACGTCTCATTATGTATCTCGAGCATAATCATCGTTCTACGAATCGTTCTAAATCATTTATCTTCGTTCGACATGGCTATTATGTAATCTCTAATGTTTTAGAGATTATATATTCTTGTTCTAACGGTAAATCAGATGAGTTAATATCGTATTAACTCATTAAATCTATATTACATCTGAAGAAAATATATATGTATATATGTTTTCATAAAGATTGTAATTGAAAATTTCTCTTAAAGCTGTTAATGGTAAAAATATTTTAACGGGTAGGTAATACCCGAGGAATATTTAGATTTCACATTAATAAGTTACACTGTACATTTTTCGAATCTAATTCAACAGTCATTTACTATCATATTTACAACCACCGATATACGTATCCGTTCACCGCAGAATAACCCTTTTCATTCAATTTCATATTTGGATTTTGATCTATCAGAATCCAACAAGTGGCATAATGAAGAAAACATTGGACAAAATAAAATTTGTTAGAAACAAACAAATTAACTATGAGAAAAATTTTGTTAAGAATTCACGCTAACAAAAATCCTAGCTAACTGTTCCTAGCTAACTGTTAATTCCTTATTACATTTTAATTATCGCAATTTATTTTATCGCAATTTAATTCTCTCAATTTTATTTATTGTCATTTTATTTCTGTTGTTTACTTTACGCACTTTATTTATCGTCATTTAATTTCTGTTATTTATTTTACGCACTTTAAATATCGGGACACGTATACAAGGTTTTGACATATCATATCGACCCATCTATATATATTATTTGAAATAACTATAGACACTCTATATGCAGTAATGCGGGAGTTAGCTATACAGGATTGAGGTTGATTCTACAATAATATATATAGTTTGAGTTGTGATCGAGTCTGAGATGAATACGGGTCACGATACGTATTAATTAATTCGAATATTATATATTAAGCTATATATGAAATATTGGACTGTCAACTGTGGACTATCAACTGTGGACTGCTGACATTGGACAATTAAAATGAATTAAAATATTGATTATAATATATGAAACTAAACAATTCTTCAAGTTTGCCACTTGATTTCATCTTAAACCTCATTGTATCTTGACGAATACAATCTGCATTCAAACCTTTCATGATTCTTGAAAACACCTCAATCGAGAGGATGAACCAACCACACTTCATCTACGGAAGAAAAGATTGATACATATAGTTATGCACCTGAAAACTCTTAGAACCTGAGTAAACGTTTAACACCTATCTGTGCTAGCTCTTTTGACGTTGTTATTACCGAAAACAGCTTTACAATTCCTTTCCAGAACTAGCAAATTTTGTCACAGATCCAGCAAGTCAACTTCGACTTTTCGTTCGAGACAACCTTATTATAACCTTGATATATATGCGTACTCTTTTATTGTTACTGGGGAACCTTTTATATTCCACCATATTACCAGCAGATGTACCAGCAACCTCATCGCACCTTAGTTTAAATCCCTCCGACAAATCACTATATTTATCTATTGAAGTCTTGTCATTTACTCATCCGTATCTTGTAACGAGAATTGACATACCAATTACAGGAAACCAGTAATCATTATTTCGAATCTCGTAGCATTTCTACATCAACAGTTATATGTATACATATAACATTTATCTCATAGAATTATGAACTTTCATTCTGAAATTCTGAAAAGCACTCTAGCTTACGAATCAGATCTCTGTGTTCTGAAAAATGAATCGATCAAACCATAAAGGAGACCAAGGACAAATACAAGGACCAAACCCTGTATTTAAAGAATCCTGATGATTCTGTTTCTGATGAACTCTTTAGCGAATACCTTGCTTCTGATTCCAAACTCTTGCGGACAAAATTTCTTCACCATCCTTCGATATTAGAAATTCCAAGATATCATCGTATCTTTCATTATAAATATCCTCCATAGTTCTGAAGATATTTTCATAACTATTCTTATCTGAAATCATTAATCTCTTCGTGCTATCAGTGATAAATCATATAGAAACTGTTAGTTTCTATATTCTGTAAACTTCCGAGCTTAAAATATGAATGTTATTGAAGTAGTGTTGGGAACTGAAGCATGGGTTAGTATAATATAATGACACTTGATCAACGTGATTATGTTATAGTAAGTCATGCTGAGTTTCTAATAGGACGTGATGATTCACAGATCATAACGTCATCATGTACCATGTTACATAACTCGTTCATTCTACTTAACTCCTGAACAAATCAAGAAAATGTATTCTGGACGGTTCTATTTTCCGTGATGTTGATAAATTTGAAAATCAAATCGTGCTATTACGTTCCTTCCTACTTAGAACATTATAATCATTCGGAACTCTATATTTACGAATTCTGGACCATTACATGCGGTGCTTAATCGCAAGAAGAGGAAACGAAAGAATGAAGCTCCGACATAGAAATGAGAGTATAAATCGCAGCAAATAAGAGAGAACATTAACTGTGAATGACAATGATTATAGAAAAACGAAGTGGAAACTCCGAAATATAAGGGAGAATATAAAGCCCAACAACAACACCGAAATTACAAACTGTGGATATCAGTACGTATAGCAATATAAAGACACGGGAGGATTATAAATACAATAATCCCTAGAGCATAATAGAAATAAATAGATTCTTCAGGTGGGAGTTGGAAAAGAAGAACAATCATTGCGATAGTTAGAATAAGAATAAGGATCAGAACAGGCTTAAGCATTTTCATAAATCTTTTGAATTTGGGAATTAAGTATAGAAGTGGTGAAAACAAATGGAATAGAAAAGGTAATTTTATAAAGGAAATATCAGACGTAGTAATCGGGGCAGATCACCATATTTAATTAAAGAGATCTTAATTTTCATAAATCCCGAAGAATCAGATCTTATAGATTTTTAAGATTTTCTTTTAAATCCCTTGAATTCCGGAATTCAACCAAGACATCATCAAAAGTTAAGACGAGTCTTATTTTCTAAATTCAACCATGACTAGTCAAAAGTTATGAATGAAACTTATCTTTCTCATTTCACTCTTTTGTGATAGCTTCACTCACCCGCTTCGATCAATCGAATTTTTTTATCCATATTACTCAATGATGATAAAACTCTATTTATCAACTCATATTCGTCATGAAAACATTTTTATTGTTAGCCATGACCACCTCACTTAAATTTCGGGACGAAATTTCTTTAACGGGTAGGTACTGTGACGACCCGGGAATTTCCGAATAAATTTAAACTCAATCTTCATACGAATTCGACACGATAAGCAAAGTCTATAATGTTGAAGTCTCAGAAACTTTGAATTGTGTGCATGAGTTCATTTAACCTTTGACCATCTCCGACGATTCACGAACAGTTGTTTGTAAATAAATATGTATATATACATAATGTAGAATATATATTAATTTGAAATCATAAAATATAATTTAACCATTAGAAATAAATATGTAAAATAAGATACAAAATAATTAAGTAATTTAAAAAGAAACTATATATATATATATATATATATATATATATATATATATATATATATATATATATATATATATATATATATATATATATATATGAAAATGATTTCTATATAATTGATAATTATTTGCATATAATATTATATTAAAATATATAAATATTAAATATTAAATGTATGTTATTATGTATAAATGTTATGTAATTATTAAATCTTACATAAAGTAATATTTATAATATTAATATATTACAAGTTAAGATAAATGTTTTATTAATCTTACTATTATTACTTTCATTAAAATTAACATCGGTATTATTAATGTTATTGTTTTTAATATGAAATTTGATACATGTAACTTGTTGTATCTTAATTAATACTTGTATTATTATTACCTCTATCATTAAAAATCATTATTCTTATTATCATTAATAATAATATAATTATCATTTTTATATAAAATTATTGTTTTTCATTAATATCAGTATTAGTATCATATCTATTGGTATTATTAACATATTTAAAATTTGTGATATCATTATTATTATTATAAGAACTATCTTAATATTATCATTATCATTCTCTGTGTTGTTATTATTAAAACTTATTATCATTATTAATAATTTATTTAAAGCTACCATTAAAACAAAAAGTATTATGATTATTAGTATTATCAATATTATTATTATTAAAAATATTATCATTAAAAATAATTACTCTGTTATCATGATCATTGCCATTTTTATAAATATCATTATAAATATCATTATTTATTAACATTAATCTTAGTATTATTGATATTATTAATATTATCTCTATTAATATTATTAGAGCTATTTTGATTAATATTGTTATTATTATTATTTTCTCTTATTATAAATATCAGTAGTTTATTATTTCCAATAAAACTAATAATATTATTATTAATATATATCTATGTTTATTAATTATTAGTATTAATATTAATTATAAATAAAAACTATATACTGAATTTGACTTTCTGTGTTACATCTTCATCATCTACTGTTATAGATTGGTACTACCTGTCTAATAAAGTTAATTAAACGAATCTCTAGTGACTATAAGACAATTCATCAAAACCCAAATTCAGTTACAAATCAATTTCACTTTTATATTTATATTTTTTTTCTGATTTCTATTTTACTTGTGGAATCTGTCGACCATTAGCCTATTAAGATACAAGCTAGACAAATTATTGATACGAGATAAATACTTCAACTTCACATTATAAAACTACTACAACAATTAAGGAAAAACAAAAAAAACAGATTTGTTTTATATATATATCGACACTCTGTTCTTTATAACTCTTAAGCAACAGCTCGAATTCAATCGATTTTTCAAAAAGTAACAATGCAGTTCTGTTAGGAATAATTCAAGCATATTATCTGTAAGTTTTCATTATTAAATTCTTCTTATTTAATTCTAATTGTGAAGTCAAAGTTTAATTACAAAAAAGTCAATTAATTGTTCATCTTAAAATTCGAATACAGTTTGACGTTTATGGAACAATTGATGATCCATAAATAGTCTATTAATGATTTAATACACAATTCATGTTGAAATTTTAATCTAAAATAAACTAAAATGTGAAACTCGATTTATACTTCACGGTGTTCGTAACTGTGACACACAATAGCTTGAATTTGAATGATAATTAAAAATGTATTAATGCAATATTGTTTAAAATCTTTCACTTAATCTATATGGAAAGTTTCAGAGTCCAAATTTTTCTATCGAATTCGAATTTTGGAGTCAAAGGTAAATTGTAAAAAGTCAAACTGTTTGAACATTAATCAAATTCGAATTTGTTTGGACGTATCAGGTTCAATTGAGGACTCCTAAAGTTTCTAAGAGTGATTTAAGATATTATTCGTGTTATCATCTTTGTCTATAACATCCTTGAATTTGAATTTGAAGTTTAGGTTTCACGTTTATATATAAATAAGCTGCAACATTTTTTTTAAATATCTGTCTGTTTTAATTCCTGTAATTAAACTCAAATTAGTGTTACATCTTTTATAAATCCTAAAAATAGTTAAGAAATTTGTTGTTGTTAGTGCCGATCCCTGGTTTGATCGATTTGATTAGTACAGATGAAGAAGAAACTAATTAGAAAATAAATAGACTTAAATTAATTTGGTTTTGAAATAAATTAGGAAACTAGCAGCAGCTCTGTTGGTCAGGGTGTTTATCGGTTGAACGGGAGTTCACGGGTTCGAGCCCGGCAGTGGCCTATTATTTTTTTGAATATGTTTAAAAGGTAGTTTACTTTTATATTATTATTATTATTATTATTATTATTATTATTATTATTATTATTATTATTATTATTATTATTATTATTATTATTATTATTATATTATTATTATTATTATTACTATTATTATTATTATTATTATTATTATTATTATTATTATTATTATTATTATTATTATTGTTATTGTCATTAATATTATTACTATGATTGTTCTAATTATTATTGTTGTTATCATTAATACTAATGCATGTAATAAATATTATTCATAATTACAAAAATAAGAATATTATCAATATTATTAAAATAAGTATTAGTATTATTAAGTATAGTATGAATATTACTACTATCAATATTATCATTTTTATTATTACTAGTATCATTATTATTATTAAAATAACTATTAGTTATATAAAACTATAAGTAATATATATAACATAACCAAATTTAATATTTTTATATACAAAAAGAATATACGAGACCTATATATATATATATATATATATATATATATATATATATATATATATATATATATATATATATATATATATATATATATATATTATTAATATAAGAATGATATAACTAATAACTTATAAATATAAATTTAATTGATTACGATTATATATATATTAATGAATATACAAATGATATAGGTTCGTGAATCCGAGGCCAACCCTGCATTGTTCAATGTCGTCATATGTATTTTTACTACAAAATACAGTATTGTGAGTTCATTTGATTCCCTTTTACTCTTTACATTTTTGGGACTGAGAATACATGCGCTACTTTTACAACTGCTTTATTAAATGCTTTTGAAATACATTTTGAACTGCGAATACATGAAATGCTTTTATAAATGTTTGACGAGATAGACACAAGCAAAATATTCCTCGAATGAATTATTATGCAGACAGAAGTTCTGCGGATTATTATTGAATTATGTGGACATGATAATTGCCACCATTGAATTATGTGGACATGATAATTGCCACCATTGAATTATGTGGACATGATAATTGCCACTATTGAATTATGTGGACATGATAATTGCCACCAATTGATATGAATGTTATGTATCGAGTGAATGATTTTATATACATGTTATGTGTATGTTATTTTTGTGCACGAGATATGTGTACGGTTACTAAGATTTATGAAAAAGGATTTCGTACACGAGAAAGGTGTACTGTATTTAAAAGATATCGCATGTACATTACAGGTGGGTATAGGATTCAGGCCCATTTGTACCATGTAGCATTTAAATCTTGTGGTCTATCAAAATGATGAATTTTATTGTGTTATGATAAACTTATGAACTCACCAACCTTTTGGTTGATACTTGAAAGCATGTTTATTCTCAGGTATGAAAGAAATCTTCCGCTGTGCAATTGCTGATTTTAGAGACATTAATTGGAGTTGATCATCGCAATGGAACCAGATGTTGGTGACTTCGTCCAGATGGATTAGGACGGGTCATCACAATACAAGCATGGACTCCAAATCTTGTCCTTATTTTAGTATGCATCAGCAGAAGCTCTTAATAATCACCTGAGAATAAACATGCTTAAAACGTCAATAAAAATGTTGGTGAGTTATAGGTTTAACCTATATATTATCAAATCATAATAATAGACCACAAGATTTCATATTTCAATATACATCTGATGGTTAAAGCTAAGGGGTATAAAATACTATTAAATTTTAGCAGGAAATACTATTAAATACGATACAACTTTACACAAGATATTTATTTATTTATAGAATGGATATACTTAAACCTTGCTACAACACTTATAGGCAGTGTACCTAATCGTACAGTAGTGTAGTTTTTAGTAAGTCCGGTTCGTTCCACAGGGAAAATCTTTTAATCAAAGCTTAACGCTATATTAGTTTAATTTATAAAAATATGAATATATACATATAAGTAATATTATTATTTTAAAGGGAGATTTTTACCGTTTAATGACCGGTTTGTCGATTTTAAAACTTTAGTCGCAGTTAAAACAAAATGTAAAATATTAAATAAATAAAAGACTTAATTTAAAGCGTAAAGTAAATAACGGTAATGAAATTGCGATAAATAAAAGTGCGATAAAATAAACTTGCGATAATTAAAAAGTACGATAATTAAAATTGCAATTAAATATAATAACAATAAATAAAAGTGCGATAATTAGAAGTGCAATTAAATATAAAATAAAGGAAATTAAATATGAAATAAAAGAATTATGCTTATTTAAACTTTGCGTAATCATGATGTTTGACGTGTTGATTTTAGTTTTATGCCCATGGGTTAATTGTCCTTTGTCCTGGATTATTTAATATGTCCGTCTGGTTTTTGTCCATAACAGTCCATCAGTCATAAATATAAAGTGCGAGTGTCCTCGTCAAATTATCCTTATACCCGAAGTTTAAATATTCCAACTAATTGGGGACTTAAACTGTAACAAGATTTTAATACTTTGTTTAATAATTACACCAGGATGTCGACTGAGTGTAACCCAAGATTTTAATACTTTGTTATCAATTATGCCAAGTGTCCTTGTACATAATTTCACCCCTGTTTTAATAATTCTAGTGGCTATTAATCCATTCCCGTGTCCGGTTAAATGAACGATTATTCGTACATATAAATACCCCGCCCATCGTGTCCGATCGAGTGTATATGGTTATTTATAGGGACGTCCAATTGTAAATCTTTATATTAACATTAACAAACTATCATTTAGTTAAACAAATATAAAGCCCATTAATAGCCCATAGTCTAATTTCCACAAGTGTCGTTCTTTTGTCCAAACCCCAATTATGGTACAAAGCCCAATTACCCAATTTTAATATTTTTATCCCAACATCATGATTACTTCGGATTAAATAAGCATAATAATAACTTAGCTACGAGACATTAAATTAAAAAGGTTGAACATAACTTACAATGATTAAAAATAGCGTAGCGTTACACGGACAGAATTTCGACTTACACCCTTACAACATTTGCTAACATACCCTTATTATTAGAATTAAAATTAAAATTAAAATTAAAATATAAATATAAATATATACGACGTATATAGATAGAGAGATTGATATTATGGATGGAAAAATGGTGCACCAAAGCTCGATTTTTATAGGC
The DNA here is from genome assembly GCF_046630445.1 of Rutidosis leptorrhynchoides. Lineage (NCBI taxonomy): Eukaryota > Viridiplantae > Streptophyta > Magnoliopsida > Asterales > Asteraceae > Rutidosis > Rutidosis leptorrhynchoides. The sequence continues at coordinate 347,249,170 of NC_092335.1, read as the reverse complement.
CTGTGATCTGGAAAAGGGGCTCATGCGATCGCATGGATTTATGCCTTTCAGGCCATGCGATCGCATGGCCAGCTGGGGAGAGCCACTTTTGGTTGTTTTCTTCTGCCGACGTTTATTTAAATATAATATAATATAATATATATATATTAATTTTAAGAATTAATTATATATTATATTATATATTCATATGCATAGTTGACTTGTAATTTTTAGTCCGTTGCGTCGAGCGTTGAGAGTTGACTCTGATCCCGGTTCCGAATTTTCGAACGTCCTTGCGTACAATTTAATATCTTGTACTTTTCGTTTTGAATCTTGTACTCTTGTAATTTTGAGATGTTTCTTATCGATAATTGGAACCTCATTGATTGTATTTTGTACTTTTGAGCTTTTTGGTCGTTTGCGTCTTCAATTCGTCGAATCTGTCTTTTGTCTTCACCTTTTATTATTTAAACGAATATCACTTGTAAATAGGACAATTGCAACTAAAAGCTTGTCTTTCTTGAGGAATAATGCTATGAAATATATGTTCGTTTTTAGCATTATCAAATATTCCCACACTTGAGCGTTGCTTGTCCTCAAGCAATATAGTCTTGAAATACTAGAATCACTTCTTTATTCTTCACACTTTGTACATCAGTGATTTCTTTACGGCGGTATAAACAATGGTAGTAACGATGTGGTTTACAGTCCCACATGACTATAAAATTTAGATCCATTAAGGAAATTGGATCTTTATGAAAACATTTGAACTTTTGAAAATTAAATCTAGTTTTTACCCTAGATAAGTTTTCCGGAATAACCCTTCACCGGTGTTTGCAAAATATTTTTGTGGGCTTGGTGGGTTTCAGATTTGAAAATTTTAGCTCAAAACTTGTGGTTTTGTGTCACCCACTTGCTAACCTTGTATTAGGAAAGTAACACATCCAGTATACTTGCTCCGTATATTACCTTTCGGTAAACTACCATCCGGTTATAAAGGAAAGCGTTGAACAAGCAACTGTTAAGGCAATGTCCCCTGACATGCTTTTAATTATGGTCTATAACGTGTCGGACGCAATTACTATCCTTTGTAGGAGCAATAGTAAAGCTCACCCTTATGATTTTTCGGTCTGGCACAAGGTCCTGTCTTCGACCATGCTATGCAACTACCGTTCTTACGGTTGACACCCGATTTGGTTCAGATGACCTAAAGAATTCCAGGTGAATTCCTAGGATTTTACGTTCAATGGTAATGAACGCATTGAAAATGGGTTTTCAGAAAACAAATCGGTTTATAATTTGATCAAAATATTTTCTCGTTCAAGCTCGAGTTTAGATATCATTGAATTCCATGAGTTTGAATTCTCAATCTTTAAGGTCAATCTCTAGGATTGAGTAATATCAGGCTTAAAAGCTGATTTTTGATCTTTTAAGGAGATTATCCTTTCCGGGGATCTGATTTATTAGTCTTATCAAGCTAATTTGCACGGTGCCCCCCATTGTACGAGATAAATCCTTCTCATGGTTAGGATAAATCTGACCACTTGGCGACCCTGTTTTATGCTGAGGTCCGTGGATTTCCTGCTGATTTTAGAGATGACTTTTCTAGATTTTTCATCAACCTACAGCTGGTCTGGACGACAACTTCATGACCTAAATCAAGAAGCTCGTGTCTTTTTCGAAAGACTTTACTTCCTTTTAACGATGGAATTGATTCATCGTGTAGATCCATCTCTTCTTTTCTTTCATCGGGTAAAACAGTTAATTATCGTCCAAAATAAAAGTATTTTCAATTATTTGTACAAAAATATGTGATATGTATTTTGAATAACTCGGTGAAAATTTCCCACACTTGGCTTTTATTTTCCTTTTTATTGTCCTCTATTCCATTTTAAATGAATTTTAACATTTTGGTTTGTTTCTCAATTTATGTCCTTTCCGAGGTAACAATAATTTCGGTGTTAACACCTAGTTTTATCGTTCATAAATATGTATAAACATGATTTTGAGTTCATTTAATTGAAAATTTTGAAAAATTTTACTAGAATTGGGTAGTCAGTATATAAGACTATGGCTGTTCTTTATTATCAGAGAGCACTAGATTCTAATACAACTACTACTTTACTAGTATTTTTAATGGTAACCAAGTGTTTAAAGTAAAAAAATTTTAAAAAATCCGAAAGAATTTAACCCCTTCCCACACTTAAGATCTTGCAATGCCCTCATTTGCAAGAAATCAGTAACAATTTAAATTATTGAGGGTGATTAGCGTAGAAATGATTAAATTTTACCAAAGTTTCCAAACATATTGGCGTTTGTTTGCTGAATGATAAATGGTATATATCATTTGTCCATTCCGTCTGTTGTTACATGACATTTATCTTGTTGTCAAAATTAGTAGCTTTTGCTGAACTTAATGCCAGTATTTGAAAATGCGCTGTTTTACCCTGTTTTGTATAATTTACCATATACATACATACAAATATAAACATGCATGGCAATTTGAAATGGGACTTAATATCCCACTTTCAAATCCTAAATGTGAAATATTAGTACACAATAATAATAAAAATGATAAAGATTACATAAGTATATTCAATAACATAAGTTTAAACATGAATAAGTAAAAAGATAAAAACATAAAAATCATATAAATAACCAAATGGAACTAAATCAGTCTGGATATGGGTTCCAGTTCATCTCGTCAGGTGGGTTCCATTGTTGGTTATAGGTGTTCTGATAGGCTTGATTATAGTCATACCGGTTAAAGGGTGGTCGGATATCGGGGCTGTGTGGCGGAAAATGAGCAGGTCGAGTAGGTACGTAATTATTTGGTACCTGATATGATAGCTGGCTCATGATTTGGTGCTGATGAACTAACCAGCTATCGTGTTGGCATCGCCTATAATCCTCGTATACTCGCTTGGAGTTCCACTGCTCATACATACTATGTCTGGCCGCGTTTGTCTTTGCTTCCTCATCTATACGAACGTAGACGTCAAGAATAGCATCTCGAAAGACATCCCTAATGTCTTCCGCCTCCTCCATTTCCTCGTCTGTGCCTCTCTCTACCTGAGGATGAGATCCCTCATAGGGTACTGCCTGGTTACGTCTACTTTTCAATACCTTAGCACCCACATAAACTTTCAATCCTAAGGGCTCAACCTGTTCTCTACAAAGCTGTAATGGACCCCCTTGGTTCCTATCAACACCTAAATACTCTACAATGAGAGTAACAAAAATACCTCCTCCTATTATACTCCCGTCCTGCATTCCCTCTACCATTTTAGATAAATAAAAAGCAACACAGTAAGGGATATTGACAAAGCTTCTAGGATCCCGAATACACTTTAGGTAGAATAAATCATGTAAGGTAATTTTTTCTTTATTATGACCTCTCTGTGTAATTGAGTTAGCCAAAAATATATGAATAATACGAAGCTCGGCTCTGTCAATATGTGTATAGGAGTGTCCTCCTGCTCGTGTAAAAACATCAAAATGTGACATACGCCTCCAAATGGCGTCAGCGTCAAAGTTACTATCTACCCTTTCACCATAATGAATCAAATTTGTACAATCGGGTAATAGCAACTCACCAGGAGTATATATCTGTAAGGCTCTGGCCATGTCCAGCATGGACATTTTGTACATCCTACCGCCAAGGATAAACCTAAGAAATCTTCTATCATCTATTCTAACTATATTTGTATCAAGTGATACAGTACTCATCAACTCAACACACCATTCCTTATATACAGGTCTACGAATGGTGAAATGACGTTCCCAATCTGTAAAAGAAGAACTGCCATACCTTTGAACTAAAAGCTATCTAACACGGTCAGCTAGATGGACCGTTTCCAAAGGGGCCCAATTGATTACCCTTGGCACCTCTACATTTTTTGTTACCAATTTGAATTTGTTCCTTTGATATGTCTCGTAATCTCTCCATCTCCTATCAAATCTCAGATTAGCATGCAGAGTGTGCTCAGGAATCGTTGGGAATTCTACTGGCGGCCTCATTGGGAATACTATGAATTCATCAACAAACTATACCGGATCATAATAAGGTACGTGCTGATCAGGCTGTTGTTGTTCCTGTTGTGGTTCTTGTTCGTGTTGCATTTCTGGTTCTGGTTCTGGTGCTGGCGGTCTAGATGATGATGCTCCTGAACCTCCAATATCGGCTTTCTGCAAAACACATTAAACACAAAATTTGTGCATCCAAATATGCATTAGTGTTAGCAAAATAACAACTTAAAACAATCACTATAACATGTTAAATCAAAATTAAACTTATACACATTTTCACAATTTTTCACAATTCTACACTTTTCAAATAAGCAAATATGAGAATGTATACAAAGTTCATAAGCTTTTAACTCAAATAACATGTCAAAATATTCATTACTAATAATTAAACAAGTCTCAAATGGCAAATATATCAAATTAATCAAGTTCATGAATTTTGGACTTAAAAAGTCCACTTTAATCTCCAAAAATCATGTTTAGGATCAATGTTTGGATCATTTAACTATCTAAACATGTTACACTACTCAATTTAGCAATAATTCATGACAGAAATTGGCCATAACCTGTTTATATCAAAAAGCCCCAAATTGCTCAAGAACACAAACCCTAGATTTCAAAAAATTTTGAAGTTTTTGGCTTCAAATCATGTTAAATAGCATCAATCTAGGTTATACATGCATAAAATACTAACAATTTAACACTAATTATACTAGAAATTAACAAAATTGCATTAGGTAAAAAATTGAAATTTATCACAAAAACTAGCAAATTTATGAGTTTAGGAGTGTAATTTTTACCATTTTGCTGAAGAATGAGAATCTAGGCATGATTAGAGTAAGAAAAATGACGAATTACGGTGGAAAATTGCGAATTTTAGAGTTGATTTTGGGGTTGGTTCGTGTTTGTGTGTGTTGTGTGGAGAAGACAGACCCGCTGGGAGTTTTGAGTCTGACCTGCATTTGGTCCCCATGCGATCACATGGGTTCCAAGTGCAAACCCCATGCGATCGCATGGGGTGCCGGCTACAGTGTTTTGCCTTTTTTTTTAATAAATAAAACCTTATACTTTATAAAACATAAAATTAATAAAATTTTAGAAATTTGTTTCTTTTTAGGATGAGGGCGTTTCGGATCGATGTCCTAGTCTGTCCCTCGACAAAATTTTTAAAATTTGTCAAATCAAAGCGCGGTTTTAAAAATAAAGATTTTTGGATTTTTTTAATGTTTTTGGCATACTTTAATTCAATAAGATTAAAAATAATGATAATAAAAGTTCTCGTCCCTCCCTCGGGTAAAGCAATTTCGGTTCAACGACCTAGTTTTCAACTCACGACGAATTTTAAAAATCATATTTTTAACTTAGCGAAATAAAGTAATTTTTTGTTTTTAAATTCACACCAAACTTAAATTTAAAATATGCATAAAATTAAAAATTCACACCAAACTTAAATAAAAATTCATATTATAAATTCACACCAAACTTATATTATATTTTTGTTTTTATACATACAAAATTATATTAAAAAGATTAATTTTTCAAATATTTACAATTTTAAATATATTGATTTTACAAAGTTCAAAATATTAATTTAATATTTATATATTAATTTTAAAAACATGGTAAAAAAATAAAATTAAAAATCTTTTTGGCTTTTATCCCACTTTAATCAATCAAATATTATCAAAAATATGCGCCCCTATTTTCGGTAAAGTAATTTCGGTTCCATGACCTAATTTAACTCATGACGAATTTTTGAAATATTTTGGGTTGATTGATTAAAGATATTTATACCTTAAGAATAAACGTTAAATTTCGCAGTGATGTAATAAATTTTTGTATGATATCAATAATTTCGGTCGCCAAACCTAATTTTATTCAATACCAATTTAATACTTTATAGCGAACAAATTAGCGTTTATTATCAAAAGGTTAAAAATAAAAATAAAAAAATAAAAACTGTACAGACTTACCTGTGAGATAGTATTCTTAGTTATATGATCTATCACATTCATAAGATAGTCGGTTTAATTGGTTTTCCATAGCTACATAGGCGTAACCTAGAACATTCAGTGTTTTTTCTTCTAAACAAATGAACGGTCCGTCTCTGCATAAAGTAACAAATTCGGTATTTGAATAGGTTTGATTATTTGAACATTTACCTCCATGTGACCATTTTCCGCATTTGTGACATCTTTCAAGGTGTCGTGCTCTTCTTTTCGCTGAGGATTTTGATTTTCCTTTACCAAATTGTAACTTATTATCTTCGCATCTGGATTCTTTTCTTACTCCGTCCAATCTTTCTCTGATTACTGATACTATTTCACTCGGAAGTGTGTCATTATTACGTTTAGTGATCAAAGCGTGTAGCATTAGACCATGGTTTAGTTCACAGGCAGTCTTCATTTCCTAAAAAAAATAAAAATTCAGAATGGGGGGAGAAGACTAGTTCTTTAGGGTCTGCTAGGGAAAGACCATTCGGGTTCCATTTTCGAGAACTACACGAAAACAGACAATCTAACTCTAACAGAAATATATAAAATCCTTAAAAGACTTGATTCTCCTCACACTTAGTTAGCTATGGTATCGAAATTGTGATTAACTTCGTTGTCGACTTCCATCGGACTATCTATGTAATGTTTAACTCTGTGACCATTAACTTTAAATTCAATTCCATTTGAATTTATTAATTCTATCGTTTCGTATGGGAAAACTCTTTTGACTATGAATGGTCCAGACCATCTTGATTTCAATTTTCCAGGAAATAGCTTGAATCGTGAATTGAAAAGAAGAACTCTGTCTCCTTCTTTAAATTCTTTTGAACTTTTGATTCTTTTATCATGCCATTTCTTCGTTCTTTCTTTATAGATTAACGAATTTTCGTATGCTTCATGTCTTAATTCTTCTAATTCGTTTAGTTGACTTAATCGTAGACGTCCAGCTTCATGTAAATCAAGATTACATGTCTTCAAAGCCCAAAATGCTTTGTGTTCAATTTCTACTGGAAGATGACATGCTTTTTCGTAGACGAGTTTAAAAGGTGTGGCTCCAATTGGAGTTTTGTAGGCTGTTCTAAAAGCCCAGAGTGCATCCTCCAATTTAATGGACCATTCCTTCGGATTTGATCATACGGTTTTCTCTAGAATACGTTTTAAAGCTCGGTTGGTATTTTCAACTTGTCCACTTGTTTGTGGATGATATGCGGTGGAGATTTTATGAGTTACTCCATATCTTTTGAGAACTTTCTCAAGTTGATTATTACAGAAATGAGTACCCCGATCACTTATTAAAGCTTTCGGTGTTCCAAACCTTGCAAAAAGACGTTTTAAAAAGTTGACTACAACTCGTGCATCGTTAGTTGGGAGAGCTTGTGCTTCCGCCCATTTAGATACATAATCAATGGCTACGAGAATATAGAGATTATTATGAGATTTTGGAAATGGACCCATAAAGTCAATACCCCAAATTTCAAATACTTCACATACTTGGATGACATTTTGTAGCATTTCATCACGTTGACTTATTTTTCCGGCCCTTTGACAAGCATCACAGGATTTGCAAAGAAGGTGTGCATCTTTGTAAATTGTAGGCCAATAGAATCCAGCATCATAAACTTTTCTTGCTGTTAGTTGAGGCCCATAGTGCCCTCCTATTGGTCCTGTGTGACAATGGCTTAAAATTTTACTAGCTTCATCTCCGAATACACATCGGCGTATTATTCCATCGGGACAACTTTTAAACAGATGTGGATCTTCCCAAAAATAGTGTTTTATATCACTGAAGAATTTCTTTCGTTTTTGGTACGATAATCCTTTTTCAAGGAATCCACATACTAAGTAGTTTGCATAGTCTGCAAACCATGGTATTTCATTATAATCTATCTTCAATAGATATTCATCAGGAAAGTTGTCTTGTATGGCCGATTCATTTAGAACTTCTAATTCAGGATTTTCAAGACGAGAAAGATGATCAGCGGCGAGATTTTCTGTTCCTCTTTTATCTCGGATTTCAATATCGAATTCTTGTAAGAGTAAGATCCAACGGATTAATCTTGATTTGGCATCTTGTTTCGAAAATAGGTATCTAAGAGCAGAATGGTCGGTATAGACCACAGTTTTTGCTAGAACGAGATATGAACGAAATTTGTCAAAAGCAAAAACAATATCAAGGAGTTCTTTTTCAGTAGTTGTATAATTTGTTTGTGCTCCTTGTAACGTCTTACTAGCATAATATATAGGTTAAAATCGTTTTTCAATCCTTTGTCCTAAAACGGCTCCCATTGCAAAATTACTTGCATCGCACATAAGTTCAAACGGTAGATTCCAATTTGGTGTTATCATGATCGGTGCATTAGTGAGTTTCTCTTTAAGAATATTAAAAGATTTAATGCATTCATCTGAAAAGATGAACGGAGCATCCTTTTCTAGGAGTTTATTCATAGGAGTGGCAATTTTAGAAAAATCTTTTATGAAACGTCGGTAAAAAACGGCATGCCCTAGAAAACTCCTAACTCCTCTAACATTGGTGGGATGTGGAAGTTTAGCAATTACATCTACTTTAGCTCTATCCACTTCAATTCCTTCTTTTGAAATTTTATGTCCAAGAACGATGCCTTCTTTAACCATGAAATGGCATTTCTCCCAATTAAGTACTAGATTTGATTGTTCGCATCTAATAAGTATTCGTTCCAGATTAACTAGACATGATTAAAATGTATCACCGAAGACTGAAAAGTCATCCATGAAAACTTCCATGCATTCTTCTATCATGTCGTGAAAAATCGCCATCATGCACCTTTGAAAGGTTGCAGGGGCGTTACAAAGTCCAAATGGCATGCGTTTGTAAGCAAAAGTACCATAAGGGCACGTGAATGTGGTTTTCTCTTGATCTTCGGGTGCTATTGGAATTTGAAAGTATCCGGAAAATCCATCAAGAAAACAATAATAACTATTTCCGGCTAATCTTTCCAACATTTGATCAATGAAAGGTAAGGGAAAGTGATCTTTTCTGGTGGCGTCATTTAATTTTCTATAATCAATACATACACGCCATCCTATTACAGTCCTTGTAGGAATAAGCTCATTTTTTTCATTTGTAATGACAGTCATGCCACCCTTCTTAGGCACGCATTGAACTGGGCTTACCCATGGACTATCAGAGATTGGATAAATTAAACCTGCATCTAGCAGTTTAATAATTTCTTTTTTAACTACATCTTGCATATTCGGATTTAGTCTTCGTTGGCGTTGCACATACGTTTTATGACCTTCTTCCATAAGGATTTTATGTGTGCAATACGAAGGGCTTATTCCTTTAATATCATGAATCTTCCATGCAATGGCTGGTTTATGAGCTTTCAACACAGAAATGAGTTGTGATTTTTCATTATCAGTAAGAGAAGACGATATTATTACAGGTAATTCAGATTCACCATGTAAATAAGCGTATTCCAAATGGTTTGGAAGTGGCTTTAACTCTAATTTTGGAGGTTCTTCTATCGATGATTTATATCGATATCTGTCTTCTTCTTTTAGCATTTGAATTTCTTCTGTTGTTGGTTCATATCCATTAGCTATAAGTGTAGCTAACATTTCAGCTTCATCAATTTGTTCAGTTCCTTCTCCTAAAGAACATTCTCCTGTTCCTTGTAATTCTGGAAATTCTTTTAACAATTCTGCATGTGAATCTATAGTTTGAATATAATAACATGTATCATCTGCAGATTGCGGTTGTTGCATTGCTCTATCAACTGAAAAAGTAACACTCTCGTCCTCTATACTTAGGGTCAATTTTTTACCGAACACGTCTATCATTGCTTTAGCCGTGTTTAAGAATGGTCTTCCTAATATGAGAGGAACTTGAGAATCTTCTTCCATGTCCAGAACAACAAAATCTACTGGAAATACTAAAGTACCAACTTTAACTAGCATATTCTCCATTATCCCTCTAGGATATTTTATTGATCGATCGGCTAGTTGTATGCTTATTCTTGTTGGTTTCAATTCTCCAAGGTCTAGTTTAGTGTATAGTGAAAACGGCATTAAATTTATACTAGCACCTAAGTCTGCCAATGCTTCTATTGAACTAAGACTACCCAGAAAACATGGAATTGTGAAACTTCCTGGATCAGATAGTTTTTCTGGTATCTTATTCAACAGCACTGCTGAACAATTAGCATTCATAGTAACAGCCGAGAGTTCTTCCATTTTCTTTCTATTCGAGATTAGATCTTTCAGAAATTTAGCATATCTAGGCATTCCTGAAATCACATCAATGAAAGGAAGATTTACATTTATCTGTTTAAACATATCCAAGAATTTGGATTGCTCGGCTTCAAGTTTCTCTTTTTTCATTTTACTTGGGTAAGGAAGTGGCGGTTGGTATGGTTTAACATAAGGTTTATCCTTAGCTGTGTTATCTTCATTAACCTTTTCAACTACCGGTTCTTTTTCCTTATCTTGTTCAGGTTGTGGTTCTTGTGGAGTAGGAATAGCTTCATCAGAAGTTACAGGTATTTCAGGTGGTTTAAGTGTTGTACCACTTCTTGTGGTAATGGCTTTAGCTGTTTCATTCCGGGAGTTAGCATTTGTATCACTAGGTAGACTTCCCGGTTTTCTTTCACCTATTAACCTTGCTAGGTTACTTACTTCTTGTTCCAAATATTGAATAGAAGCTTGTTGATTTCTAAATGCTTGAGCATTTTGTTCATTGGTTTGTTTTTGAGATGTGAAAAACTGCGTTTGAGTTTCAACTAGCTTCGTCATCATATCTTCTAAATTCGGCTTTTTATCATCGGTTTGTGGTGGTTTGTTTTGAAAATTAGGTCTTTGCTGATTGTAAGTATTATTGGATACTTGTTGATTGTTAGGACCTTGTTGGTTGTTGTATGGAATATTTCGGTTATAATTTTGATTTTGATTGTAAATCGGTCTTGGCGGTTGATAATTATTCTGATAATTATTTCCAGACCTTTGGTTTATTTATGAAATATTCTCTCTTTGTTCCATTGTTAATTCAATACTAAGACAATCTTTTGTCAAATGTGGTCCTCCACACTGCTCACAACTAATTCGTATTGAGTGAATATATTTAGTCATCTTTTCCATTCGTCTCTCGACAGTATCTATCTTTGCAGAAATGGAATCTAAGTCATGGCTAGAATTGGCTCTAGCTGCTTTAGATGATCTAACGATATCTTTTTCTTGGTGCCACTCATGTGAGTGGGAAGCAGTGTTATTAATAATTTTGTAAGCATCAGTTTCGGTTTTCTTCATAATGGAACCACCAGCTGCAATATCTATGTCTTTCCTTGTAGTGATGTCGCATCCTTGGTAGAATATTTGTACTATTTGACAGGTATCTAAACCATGTTGCGGACATCCTCTTAATAACTTTCCAAATCTTGTCCACGCCTCATATAGAGTTTCATTTGGCTTCTTTGTGAATGTAACAATTTCTCCTTGAAGTCTTACGGCTTTAGATGCCGGAAAGAATTGTTTAAGAAATTTTTCAACTAAAACGTCCCATGTATCGATCGCCCCTTCAGGTAACGATTCCAACCAATCTTTGGCTTCCAACAAATTGGCATTGATTAGTCACCATATGTAGAATTTGTCCTTTGATTTCATAATCTGGTGCATTAATGTCTGGATGAGTAATTGCGTGACCTTGGCCAGTGCGTTTAGCTCTCATTCGGTCTTCCATACTTAAAGGTTCCAGATTTTCCATGATTGAATTTGTTGAATCCGAATCACTAGAGGATTCTGATTTAATGGTTCGTTCCTCAACAATCTCTGTTTGAATGATTGGTGGTTCTGGAGGAAAATTTAATGGTTCAGGATCTATGAATCGTCCCTGAATATTCTCTGGATTCTCAATTGTGAGGTCGGGTTCAAAAAATGGATTATCGTAAATTTGAATTGGAGTACTTGGTCGACTGGATGATGATTCTAAAGGAAAATCAACGGTGATAATATTTGCTAGATGTCTTGATCTAGTTACAGGTGGTGAACGTACAAAAGGTGGTGAACGTCTTGCTCGGTGCATTCACTGAATATCCTATTAGTTTTTAAAAGGAAAGAAAAAATTATATAAGTTATCCAATTAATAGACTTTTCTGATTTTGCCCACGTTTCGAATAACCAAAAGATGCAGCAGAGGGGCAAGATTCGTTTGGTCTCAATATAATTGAGGACTGTTTGGCTCCAATAACCCGGTCCACGTACAAATCCAACTATTACTACGAACCAGAAAATTTTGATGTCTATCAATTTAACCACTTAAAATAAATTTTCGTAATTTTAAGAAATATAGATAAGAAGTAGAAAAAATTCTAAGTCCTAAAAACTAGAATGAAGAGAAATAAGAAAGAAAAAGAGCGCGTCGAAAAAGGTCGAAAAAGAAAAGATCGAAAAATAAAAGGCGTCGAAAAATAAGAAAGAAAAAAAAATGACTATAAAACTTAAAAAAAACTCGACTAACCCAACCTTATTACTATCACTAACTTAAAATTATAATCGCAAATTGAGATTACTAATTGGAATGATAATTGATACATAGGTAAAAGGTGTCTAAAAATATTAAAGCTTACAAGTAAAACTATATCCCAAATGACAATAACTTAAAAAAAAAACACTAAAATTTAAAAAAGCGTCGCAAAATTCTAAAGCACCTAAATCTTAGTCTAAAGAAAAAGCACTTAAGGGATTTTACGGCAAAGCCTAAAAATCTAGAAGTAAAAATACTATGGCAAAAACTTATGTTTAAAACTAAATATGAGCGAAAAATACAAATATTACGCTAAAACAATTAAAAAGGGATAAAATATAAAAATATACTAAAAGTTGTAAAAAGTACAATTTTTATAAAAATATTATTTTTATATTATTTATTTTATAAAACTATTAATTTTATATTTTATAAAACTAATTAAACTTAAAAATACAAATTAAATAAATAACTAAATTAAATATTTAACTAATCTAACCTAATTAGGGTTTAAATATAATAATAATAATTATAAACCGTAATTAATGCAGTACTCAGTCAACTGTGGCGTGTCAGACGGGCTCATGCGATCGCATGAGTCCTAAGTTATACAGCCATGCGATCGCATGGGCTAGGGTTTCGGGCCACAGAGTGGGCTGCTACAGTACCGGACTCGAGTGTTTTTTTTTTTTTTGCTGTGTTGAATTTTCTGTTTTATATATTTATGTAATATATTTATATAAATTAAATAAAACTTATATTTTTATAAAATAAAGATAAATAAACTTTTATAGAACTTAAATATTTAACAAACTCTTAAAAATATTTATATTTTTGTTTTCTTTTTATATTTTCGAATATATTAAAACGTATTTTTACAAAAGCGTAAATTTTTTTTTTATATTAGTGTTGCGCTTTCGGATTTTAAGCTAGATGGTTCCCCGGCAGCGGCGCCAAAAATACTTGATGGTTAAAGCTAAGGGGTATAAAATACTATTAAATTCTAGCAGTAAATACTATTAAATACGATACAATTTTACACAAGATATTTATTTATTTATAGAATGGATATACTTAAACCTTGCTACAACACTTATAGGCAGTGTACCTAATCGTACAGTAGTGTAGTTTTTAGTAAGTCCGGTTCGTTCCACAGGGAAAATCTTTTAATCAAAGCTTAACGCTATATTAGTTTAATTTATAAAAATACGAATATATATATAAGTAATATTATTATTTTAAAGGGGGGTTTTTACCGTTTAATGACCGGTTTGTCGATTTTAAAACTTTAGTCGTAGTTAAAACAAAATGTAGAATATTAAATTAAAAAAAGACTTAATTTAAAGCGTAAAGTAAATAACGATAATGAAATTGCGATAAATAAAAGTGCGATAAAATAAACTTGCGATAATTAAAAAGTACGATAATTAAAATTGCAATTAAATATAATAACAATAAATAAAAGTGCGATAATTAGAAGTGCAATTAAATATAAAATAAAGGAAATTAAATATGAAATAAAAGAATTATGCTTATTTAAACTTTCCGTAATCATGATGTTTGACGTGTTGATTTTAGTTTTATGCCCATGGGTTAATTGTCCTTTGTCCTGGATTATTTAATATGTCCGTCTGGTTTTTGTCCATAACAGTCCATCAGTCATAAATATAAAGTGCAAGTGTCCTCGTCAAATTATCCTTATACCCGAAGTTTAAATATTCCAACTAATTGGGGACTTAAACTGTAACAAGATTTTAATACTTTGTTTAATAATTACACCAGGATGTCGACTGAGTGTAACCCAAGGTTTTAATACTTTGTTATCAATTATGCCAAGTGTCCTTGTACATAATTTCACCCCTGTTTTAATAATTCTAGTGGCTATTAATCCATTCCCGTGTCCGGTTAAATGAACGATTATTCGTACATATAAATACCCCGCCCATCGTGTCCGATCGAGTGTATATGGTTATTTATAGGGACGTCCAATTGTAAATCTTTATATTAACATTAACAAACTATCATTTAGTTAAACAAATATAAAGCCCATTAATAGCCCATAGTCTAATTTCCACAAGTGTCGTTCTTTTGTCCAAACCCCAATTATGGTACAAAGCCCAATTACCCAATTTTAATATTTTTAGCCCAACATCATGATTACTTCGAATTAAATAAGCATAATAATAACTTAGCTACGAGACATTAAATTAAAAAGGTTGAACATAACTTACAATGATTAAAAATAGCGTAGCGTTACACGGACAGAATTTTGACTTACACCCTTACAACATTCGCTAACATACCCTTATTATTAGAATTAAAATTAAAATTAAAATTAAAATTAAAATATAAATATATACGACGTATATAGATAGAGAGATTGATATTATGGATGGAAAAATGGTGCACCAAAGCTCGATTTTTATAGGCCTGTGATCTGGAAAAGGGGCTCATGCGATCGCATGGATTTATGCCTTTCAGGCCATGCGATCGCATGGCCAGCTGGGGAGATCCACTTTTGGTTGTTTTCTTCTGCCGACGTTTATTTAAATATAATATAATATATATATTAATTTTAAGAATTAATTATATATTATATTATATTCATATGCATAGTTGACTTGTAATTTTTAGTCCGTTGCGTCGAGCGTTGAGAGTTGACTCTGGTCCCGGTTCCGGATTTTCGAACGTCCTTGCGTACAATTTAATATCTTGTACTTTTCGTTTTGAATCTTGTACTCTTGTAATTTTGAGACGTTTCTTATCAATAATTGGAACCTCATTGATTGTATTTTGTACTTTTGAGCTTTTTGGTCGTTTGCGTCTTCAATTCGTCGAATCTGTCTTTTGTCTTCACCTTTTATTATTTAAACGAATATCACTTGTAAATAGGACAATTGCAACTAAAAGCTTGTCTTTCTTGAGGAATAATGCTATGAAATATATGTTCGTTTTTAGCATTATCAATATCCCATACATAGAGATAAAATTCATTCATATGGTGAACACCTGGTAACCGACATTAACAAGATGCATATAAGAATATCCCCTATCATTCCGGGAAATCCTTCGGAAATGATATAAACGAATTCGAAGTACTAAAGCATCCGGTACTTTGGATGGGGTTCGTTAGGCCCAATAGATCTATCTTTAGTATTCGCGTCAATTAGTAGATCGGTTTACTAATTCTTAGGTTACCAAGCAAAAGGGGCATATTCGGCTTCGATCATTCACCCATATAATGTAGTTTCAATTACTTGTGCCTATTTCATAAAACATTTATAAAACTGCATGTATTCTCATCCCAAAATATTAGATTTTAAAAGTGGGACTATAACTCACTTTCACAGATTTTTACTTCGTCGGGAAGTAAGACTTGGCCACTGGTCGATTCACGAACCTATAACAAATATGTACATATATATCAAAATATGTTCAAAATATATTTACAACATTTTTTAATACGTTTTACTGTTTTAAGTTTATTAAGTCAGCTGTCCTCGTTAGTAACCTACAACTAGTTGTCCACAGTTAGATGTACAGAAATAAATTGATATATATTATCTTGAATCAACCCACGACCCAGTGTATACACGTCTCAGGCTAGATCAAAACTCAAAGTATATATATTTTTGGAATCAACCTCAACCCTGTATAGCTAACTCCAACATTACTGCATATAGAGTGTCTATGGTTGTTCCAAATAACATATATACATGGGTCGATATAATATTTCAACACATTTGCATACGTGTCTATGGTATCCCAAGATTACATAATATATTAGAATACATGTATAATACAATATAAGTTAGCTAGGATATGATTAATATAGATTTGTTATCAATTTTCACGTAGCTACAACAAGCAAAAATATCCAATCTTGTTTTACTCATAACTTCTTCGTTTTAAAACCGTTTTGAGTGTTTCAAGTTGCTATGGTTTCATATTCAACTTAAGTTTATGAATCTAAACAGAAAAAGTATAAGTTTATAGTCGAAAATACAGGTTACAAGTCGTTTTTGTAAAGGTAGTCATTTCGGTTGAAAGAACGACGTCTAGATGATCATTTTAGAAATCATACTTCCACTTTGAGTTTAACCATGATTTTTGGATATAGTTTCATGTTCATAAGGAAAATCATTTTCCCAGAAGAACAAATTTTAAATCAAAGTTTATCATAGTTTTTAATTAACTAACCCAAAACAGCCCGCGGTGTTACTACGACGGCGTATATCCGGTTTTACGGTGTTTTTCGTCTTTTCTGGTTTTAAATCATTAAGTTAGCATATCATATAGATATAGAACATGTGTTTATTTGATTTTAAAAGTCAAGTTATAAGGATCAACTTTTGTTTGCGCACAAGTTTAGAATTAACTAAACTATGTTCTAGTGATTTCAAGTTTAAACCTTCGAATAAGGTAGTTTTATATATATGAATCGAATGATGCTATGAACATCATTACTAAATTAATTTTAGTAGGTAAACCTACTGGAAATGAGAAAAAATGGATCTAGCTTCAAAGGATCCTTGGATGGCTTGAAAGTTCTTGAAGCAGAATCATGACACGAAAACAAGTTCAAGTAAGATTTCCACTAGAAATAAGATTGTTATAGTTATAGAAATTGAATCAAAGTTTGAATATGAGTATTACCTTGTATTAGAAAGATATCTTACTATAAATGTGAAATGTCCCGTTCTTATTGATTAAAAACGTTCCATATTAATTGATTTCGTTGCGAGGTTTTGACCACTATATGAGACGTTTTTCAAAGACTGCATTCATTTTAAAACAAACCATAACCTTTATTTCATCAATAAAGGTTTAAAAAGCTTTACGTAGATTATCAAATAATGATAATCTAAAATATCCTGTTTACACACGACCATTACATAATGGTTTACAATACAAATATGTTACAACAAAATAAGTTTCTTGAATGCAGTTTTTACACAATATCATACTAGCATGGACTCCAAATCTCGTCCTTATTTAAATATGCAACAGCGGAAGCTCTTAATAATCACCTGAGAATAAACATGCTTAAAACGTCAACAAAAATGTTGGTGAGTTATAGGTTTAACCTATATATATCAAATCATAATAATAGACCACAAGATTTCATATTTCAATACACATCCCATACATAGAGATAAAAATCATTCATATGGTGAACACCTGGTAACCGACATTAACAAGATGCATATATAAGAATATCCCCATCATTCCGGGACACCTTTCGGATATGATATAAATTTTGAAGTACTAAAGCATCCGGTACTTTGGATGGGGTTTGTTAGGCCCAATAGATCTATCTTTAGGATTCGCGTCAATTAGGGTGTCTGTTCCCTAATTCTTAGATTACCAGACTTAATAAAAAGGGGCATATTCGATTTCGATAATTCAACCATAGAATGTAGTTTCACGTACTTGTGTCTATTTTGTAGATCATTTATAAAACCTGCATGTATTCTCATCCCAAAATATTAGATTTTAAAAGTGGGACTATAACTCACTTTCACGGATTTTTACTTCGTCGGGAAGTAAGACTTGGCCACTGGTTGATTCACGAACCTATAACAATATATACATATATATCAAAGTATGTTCAAAATATATTTACAACACTTTTAATATATTTTGATGTTTTAAGTTTATTAAGTCAGCTGTCCTCGTTAGTAACCTACAACTAGTTGTCCACAGTTAGATGTACAGAAATAAATCGATAAATATTATCTTGAATCAATCCACGACCCAGTGTATACGTATCTCAGTATTGATCACAACTCAAACTATATATATTTTGGAATCAACCTCAACCCTGTATAGCTAACTCCAACATTCACATATAGAGTGTCTATGGTTGTTCCGAAATATATATAGATGTGTCGACATGATAGGTCGAAACATTGTATACGTGTCTATGGTATCTCAAGATTACATAATATACAATACAAGTTGATTAAGTTATGGTTGGAATAGATTTGTTACCAATTTTCACGTAGCTAAAATGAGAAAAATTATCCAATCTTGTTTTACCCATAACTTCTTCATTTTAAATCCGTTTTGAGTGAATCAAATTGCTATGGTTTCATATTGAACTCTATTTTATGAATCTAAACAGAAAAAGTATAGGTTTATAGTCGGAAAAATAAGTTACAAGTCGTTTTTGTAAAGGTAGTCATTTCAGTCGAAAGAACGACGTCTAGATGACCATTTTAGAAAACATACTTCCACTTTGAGTTTAACCATAATTTTTGGATATAGTTTCATGTTCATAATAAAAATCATTTTCTCAGAATAACAACTTTTAAATCAAAGTTTATCATAGTTTTTAATTAACTAACCCAAAACAGCCCGCGGTGTTACTACGACGGCGTAAATCCGGTTTTACGGTGTTTTTCGTGTTTCCAGGTTTTAAATCATTAAGTTAGCATATCATATAGATATAGAACATGTTTTAGTTGATTTTAAAAGTCAAGTTAGAAAGATTAACTTTTGTTTGCGAACAAGTTTAGAATTAACTAAACTATGTTCTAGTGATTACAAGTTTAAACCTTCGAATAAGATAGCTTTATATATATGAATCGAATGATGTTATGAACATCATTACTACCTTAAGTTCCTTGGATAAACCTACTGGAAAAGAGAAAAATGGATCTAGCTTCAACGGATCCTTGGATGGCTCGAAGTTCTTGAAGCAGAATCATGACACGAAAACAAGTTCAAGTAAGATCATCACTTGAAATAAGATTGTTATAGTTATAGAAATTGAACCAAAGTTTGAATATGATTATTACCTTATATTAGAATGATAACCTACTGTAAGAAACAAAGATTTCTTGAGGTTGGATGATCACCTTACAAGATTGGAAGTGAGCTAGCAAACTTGAAAGTATTCTTGATTTTATGTAACTAGAACTTGTAGAATATATGAAGAACACTTAGAACTTGAAGATAGAACTTGAGAGAGATCAATTAGATGAATAAAATTGAAGAATGAAAGTGTTTGTAGGTGTTTTTGGTCGTTGGTGTATGGATTAGATATAAAGGATATGTAATTTTGTTTTCATGTAAATAAGTCATGAATGATTACTCATATTTTTGTAATTTTATGAGATATTTCATGCTAGTTGCCAAATGATGGTTCCCACATGTGTTAGGTGACTCACATGGGCTGCTAAGAGCTGATCATTGGAGTATATATACCAATAGTACATACATCTAAAAGCTATGTATTGTACGAGTACGAATACGGGTGCATACGAGTAGAATTGTTGATGAAACTGAACGAGGATGTAATTGTAAGCATTTTTGTTAAGTAGAAGTATTTTGATAAGTGTATTGAAGTCTTTCAAAAGTGTATAAATACATATTAAAACACTACATGTATATACATTTTAACTGAGTCGTTAAGTCATCGTTAGTCGTTACATGTAAGTGTTGTTTTGAAACCTTTAGGTTAACGATCTTGTTAAATGTTGTTAACCCAATGTTTATAATATCAAATGAGATTTTAAATTATTATATTATCATGATATTATCATGTATGAATATCTCTTAATATGATATATATACATTAAATGTCTTTACAACGATAATCGTTACATATATGTCTCGTTTAAAAATCATTAAATTAGTAGTCTTGTTTTTACATATGTAGTTCATTGTTAATATACTTAATGATATGTTTACTTATCATAGTATCATGTTAACTATATATATATATATATATGTCATCATATAGTTTTTACAAGTTTTAACGTTCGTGAATCACCGGTCAACTTGGGTGGTCAATTGTCTATATGAAACATATTTCAATTAATCAAGTCTTAACAAGTTTGATTGCTTAACATGTTGGAAACATTTAATCATTTAAATATCAATCTCAATTAATATATATAAACATGGAAAAGTTCGGGTCACTACAGTACCTACCCGTTAAATAAATTTCGTCCCGAAATTTTAAGCTGTTGAAGGTGTTGACGAATCTTCTGGAAATAGATGCGGGTATTTCTTCTTCATCTGATATTCACACTCCCAGGTGAACTCGGGTCCTCTACGAGCATTCCATCGAACCTTAACAATTGGTATCTTGTTTTGCTTAAGTCTTTTAACCTCACGATCAATTATTTCGACGGGTTCTTCGATGAATTGAAGTTTTTCGTTGATTTGGATTTCATCTAACGGAATAGTGAGATCTTCTTTAGCAAAACATTTCTTCAAATTCGAGACGTGGAAAGTGTTATGTACAGTCGCGAGTTGTTGAGGTAACTCAAGTCGGTAAGCTACTGGTCCGACACGATCAATAATCTTGAATGGTCCAATATACCTTGGATTTAATTTCCCTCGTTTACCAAATCGAACAACGCCTTTCCAAGGTGCAACTTTAAGCATGACCATCTCTCCAATTTCAAATTCTATATCTTTTCTTTTAATGTCAGCGTAGCTCTTTTGTCGAATTTGGGAGGTTTTCAACCGTTGTTGAATTTGGATGATCTTCTCGGTAGTTTCTTGTATAATATCCGGACCCGTAATCTGTCTATCCCCCACTTCACTCCAACAAATCGGAGACCTGCACTTTCTACCATAAAGTGCTTCAAACGGTGCCATCTCAATGCTTGAATGGTAGCTGTTGTTGTAGGAAAATTCTGCTAACGGTAGATGTCGATCCCAACTGTTTCCGAAATCAATAACACATGCTCGTAGCATGTATTCAAGCGTTTGTATCGTCCTTTCGCTCTGCCCATCAGTTTGTGGATGATAGGCAGTACTCATGTCTAGACGAGTTCCTAATGCTTGCTGTAATGTCTGCCAGAATCTTGAAATAAATCTGCCATCCCTATCAGAGATAATAGAGATTGATATTCCATGTCTGGAGACGACTTCCTTCAAATACAGTCGTGCTAACTTCTCCATCTTGTCATCTTCTCTTATTGGCAGGAAGTGTGCTGATTTGGTGAGACGATCAACTATTACCCAAATCGTATCAAAACCACTTGCAGTCCTTGGCAATTTAGTGATGAAATCCATGGTAATGTTTTCCCATTTCCATTCCGGGATTTCAGGTTGTTGAAGTAGACCTGATGGTTTCTGATGCTCAGCTTTGACCTTAGAACACGTCAAACATTCTCCTACGTATTTAGCAACATCGACTTTCATACCCGGCCACCAAAAATGTTTCTTGAGATCCTTGTACATCTTCCCCGTTCCAGGATGTATTGAGTATCTGGTTTTATGAGCTTCTCTAAGTACCATTTCTCTCATATCTCCAAATTTTGGTACCCAAATCCTTTCAGCCCTATACCAGGTTCCGTCTTCCCGAATATTAAGATGCTTCTCTGATCCTTTGGGTATTTCATCCTTTAAATTTCCCTCTTTTAAAACTCCTTATTGCGCCTCCTTTATTTGAGTAGTAAGGTTATTATGAATCATTATATTCATAGATTTTACTCGAATGGGTTCTCTGTCCTTCCTGCTCAAGGCATCGGCTACCACATTTGCCTTCCCCGGGTGGTAACGAATCTCAAAGTCGTAATCATTCAATAATTCAATCCACCTACGCTGCCTCATATTCAGTTGTTTCTGATTAAATATGTGTTGAAGACTTTTGTGGTCGGTATATATAATACTTTTGACCCCATATAAGTAGTGCCTCCAAGTCTTTAATGCAAAAACAACCGCGCCTAATTCCAAATCATGCGTCGTATAATTTTGTTCGTGAATCTTCAATTGTCTAGACGCATAAGCAATCACCTTCGTTCGTTGCATTAATACACAACCGAGACCTTGCTTTGATGCGTCACAATAAATCACAAAATCATCATTCCCTTCAGGTAATGACAATATAGGTGCCGTAGTTAGCTTTTTCTTCAATAACTGAAACGCTTTCTCTTGTTCATCATTCCATTCAAATTTCTTCCCTTTATGCGTTAATGCAATCAAGGGTTTTGCTATTCTGGAAAAGTCTTGGATGAACCTTCTGTAGTAACCAGCTAGTCCTAAAAACTGGCGTATGTGTTTCGGAGTTTTCGGGGTTTCCCACTTTTCAACAGTTTCTATCTTTGCCGGATCCACCTTAATACCTTCTTTGTTCACTATGTGACCTAGGAATTGAACTTCTTCCAACCAAAATGCACACTTTGAAAACTTAGCGTACAATTCTTCCTTCCTCAATACTTCTAACACCTTTCTCAAATGTTCACCGTGTTCTTGGTCATTCTTTGAGTAAATAAGTATGTCATCAATGAAAACAATGACAAACTTGTCAAGGTATGGTCCACACACTCGGTTCATAAGGTCCATGAACACAGCTGGTGCATTAGTTAAACCAAACGGCATGACCATAAATTCGTAATGACCGTAACGCGTTCTGAAGCAGTCTTTGGAATATCATCTTCTTTCACCCGCATTTGATGATACCCGGAACGTAAGTCAATCTTTGAATAAACAGACGAGCCTTGTAGTTGATCAAATAAGTCGTCGATTCTCGGTAGTGGGTAGCGGTTCTTGATGGTAAGTTTGGTCAACTCTCGGTAGTCGATACACAACCTGAATGTACCATCTTTCTTCTTGACAAACAAAACAGGAGCTCCCCACGGTGATGTGCTTGGTCGAATGAAACCACGCTCTAAGAGTTCTTGTAATTGGCTTTGCAGTTCTTTCATCTCGCTAGGTGCGAGTCTGTAAGGAGCACGAGCTATTGGTGCAGCTCCTGGTACAAGATCTATTTGAAATTCAACGGATCGATTTGGGGGTAATCCCGGTAATTCTTTCGAAAATACATCGGGAAATTCTTTTGCAATGGGAACATCATTGATGCTCTTTTCTTCAGTTTGTACTTTCTCGACGTGTGCTAGAACAGCATAGCAACCTTTTCTTATTAGTTTTTGTGCCTTCAAATTACTAATAAGATGTAGCTTCGTGTTACCCTTTTCTCCGTACACCATTAAGGGTTTTCCTTTTTCTCGTATAATGCGAATTGCATTTTTGTAACAAACGATCTCTGCTTTCACTTCTTTCAACCAGTCCATACCGATTATCACATCAAAACTCCCTAACTCTACTGGTATCAAATCAATCTTAAATGTTTCGCTAACCAGTTTAATTTCTCGATTCCGACATATATTATCTGCTAAAATTAATTTACCATTTGCTAATTCGAGTAAAAATTTACTATCCAAAGGCGTCAATGGACAACTTAATTTAGCACAAAAATCTCTACTCATATAGCTTCTATCCGCACCCGAATCAAATAAAACGTAAGCAGATTTATTGTCAATAAGAAACGTACCCGTAACAAGCTCCGGGTCTTCCTGTGCCTCTGCCGCATTAATATTGAAAACTCTTCCGCGGCCTTGTCCATTCGTGTTCTCCTGGTTCGGACAATTTCTAATAATGTGGCCCGGTTTTCCACATTTATAACAAACTACATTGGCATAACTTGCTCCGACACTACTTGCTCCGCCATTACTCGTTCCGACACCATTTGTTCCTTTCGTTCTATTAACCCCTGGTCCGTAGACCTCACACTTCGCCGCGCTATGACCATTTCTTTTACACTTGTTGCAAAATTTGGTGCAGAACCCCGAGTGATACTTTTCACACCTTTGGCATAGCTGCTTCTGATTGTTGTTGTTGTTGCGGTTATTATTGTTGTTGGGATGATTGTTGTAGTTGCTGTTGTTGTTGTTGTTGTTGTTGTTGGGCCGTTTGTTGTAGTTGCGATTGATGCTGCGATTGTTGGGATAATTGTTGCGATTATTGTTGTAATTGCTGTTGTTGTTGTATTGGTGATTCTTATCACCGTTTTCCTCCCACTTTCTTTTGACTTGCTTCACATTGGCCTCTTCAGCAGTCTGTTCTTTAATTCTTTCTTCAATCTGGTTCACTAGTTTGTGAGCCATTCTACATGCCTGTTGTAAGGAGGCGGGCTCGTGTGAACTTATATCTTCTTGAATTCTTTCCGGTAATCCTTTCACAAACGCGTCGATCTTCTCTTCCTCATCTTCGAATGCTCCCGGACACAATAGGCACAATTCTGTGAATCGTCTTTCGTACGTGGTAATATCAAATCCTTGGGTTCGTAACCCTCTAAGTTCTGTCTTGAGCTTATTGACCTCGGTTCTGGGACGGTACTTCTCGTTCATCAAGTGCTTGAATGCTGACCACGGTAGTGCGTACGCATCGTCTTGTCCCACTTGCTCTAGATAGGTATTCCACCATGTTAACGCAGAACCTGTGAAGGTATGCGTAGCGTACTTCACTTTGTCCTCTTCAGTACACTTACTTATGGCAAACACCGATTCGACCTTCTCGGTCCACCGTTTCAATCCGATCGGTCCTTCGGTTCCATCAAATTCCAAAGGTTTGCAGGCAGTGAATTCTTTGTAGGTGCATCCTACACGATTTCCTGTACTGCTAGATCCAAGGTTATTGTTGGTATGTAGCGCAGCCTGTACTGCGGCTATGTTTGAAGCTAGAAAAGTACGGAATTCCTCTTCATTCATATTCACGGTGTGTCGAGTAGTCGGTGCCATTTCCTTCAAAATAGTCAAATGGAACAAGTTAATCATACAGAATATTAAGAGTAGTTAATAGTATTTCGTAGCATAATATGAACTCATTTATAAAAGCTTTTTCTTCATATTAGCGTTTTATAAGTTTAAATTCGGGTAGTACCTACCCGTTAAGTTCATACTTAGTAGCTAATATACAATTCAACTACTACAATTCTATATGAAAAACTGATTATAATAATATTTCGCGTTCAAACTTTTACACAATATTTTACAAACTTACAATACCGCTTATTTTATATATAGCATGAAATATAGCACACAATAAATTAGATACAAGATGGTTGTGAAGATAATTCTAGCTAGTACACAAGTCGTTCAGCAAAGGCAATAAAGACACGTAATTCATATTGTAACATCCCGCATTTTTCCGTTAAACTATTTTAACGCCCGTCTTTTTCTTTTTAAATAATACCCTTCGTATCTAGATTCGTATCTAGATTCGTATCCTTTGTTATGTAACATTTTAAATATTCTCGTTGTTGGAAGATAACGTCTCCCGTGCTCTCGTGTAATTTAAAATATTCGATCGGTTAAATCCCGCACCCGCTTCTAAACTCGAGGGACTAAAATTGACACGGGGCAAACTAGTTGACTAGGTCAACTAGTCCACCCCAATCACCACCATTCAACCATCTCCCTCTCTCTCTCTTTCTCTCTAGCAAGAACACACACACAAACCCCAACTTCATAAAATCATCATCTAAATTCGGGATTGGAAGCAAACTTCAAAACAAATTACATTTTCGTGATCCTCTCTTCATCCTCTACATTTTGGTACCAATTTCATCGAGTTTGGGTAACTTTCTAAAAACTCTAGATTTCTATAAATTCGTGTTTTTGACTTGAAATTGTGTTAGTTAGTGTCTATGGCTCGTGTCTAGCATTAATATATGTTTTGTTTGCTCGATTTGTTGATTGGGAGTAACTAGTATGAACTTTGAAATGGGTGTGCTTAATCTTTGATTTTGGATGAGTAAATGTTGTTTAATTGTTAAAGTTCATGTATTAAATGTGTTACTAGCATCATTAGCTTCAATTTGATGTGTAGGTTGATTAAGAAAACTTCAAAAACCCGATTAAGGATTTTGTGATGTTTGACTAGGGTTTGATAGACTTTGAAACGAACTTTTGATGCGTTGAATACTTGTTAATGTTGTTAGTAAGTGTTTAGATGCAATGTATGCTTAATTACCTTCGAAACGGCATATCGTATGTGTAAATTGGATTCCCGAATCATAAAATACGTTTTACGAACTTGAAACTTTGAAAATGGACTTTTATTGATCACTTGATGAGATTTCGGCTATCGTAAATGATGTTTTTGTTTGATGATATGTGGTTAGTTGTATTGCTCGTCAAAATACCTTTCCGAGGATATAAGATACATGTTTTGGTTGTTTGCGGATCATAAATGGTGAATGTTTGATGTTTGGTTCGTGCATACTTTGAAAAACTGACCAGAAATCTCTGCCCAGATGGTGGCGCGGCGCGCCCCATCCCCGCGCGGCGCGCGGATTGGCCTGGCCAGATTCTGCTTTGTTTGGCGCATTTCACGCGAAATGTTTGACTAGCTATCGACCTCCGATTCACATGAAACTTGTTTTAATATACTTGTATATGAATATTTAGCATAGAAAAATAGTCCGGGACCCGACCCGAACGTGTTGACTTTTTTGTTGACTTTGACCAAGTTTGACTTTTAGTCAAACTTAACCAAACTTTTATACAATCGTTCTAACATGCTTTTGTACGTGATTCTTGCATGAAACTTGACAACGTGATTCACATGCTATACTATTCAAGTCGTATTGAGCCATAGGACTAATTGAACACATTTCACCCGACCTTGTGTCGTAACCG
Organism: Rutidosis leptorrhynchoides; assembly: GCF_046630445.1. Lineage (NCBI taxonomy): Eukaryota > Viridiplantae > Streptophyta > Magnoliopsida > Asterales > Asteraceae > Rutidosis > Rutidosis leptorrhynchoides. Next base: position 347,222,234 of record NC_092335.1, on the reverse strand, counting down.
GTTAATTGATACAACTTATTTGTTTAGGTCAAGGCTAAGCAACATTCATGCACACGTTTACTTTGTGAAGTACATTTATACTCGTGCAATCAAAGGTGAGATCATAGTCCCACTTTTACTCTTTTTGAACTTATATTTGGGATGAGAAAACATAAACGATTCTTTTGAACTAAGTGAACACAAGAACGGGAAAACAAACATTCTACATACGAGTTTAGAACAAAAATCCTCAATTCGATTATCATTAGTTACACTTGCCGGGTGTAAGCGAGAACTTATGTTATATGGCCATATGGGTTGACAACCCTCATCCTTGACGGTTCGCTACCGTCTACGGATGAAATATATTTTCGAGAATCAGTGTTTGTTCTAGCACTATGGATGGGGTATACAATGGAAGGAATGTTAAGCTTTGATAATTGGGTGCTCGTGAAACAAACTTTTGGAATGTATTACTATTATTTCATTGATGCAAATCTTGTGGTTCACTCGTACTTACTTACTTAAACCTATGATGTCACCAACGTTTTCGTTGACAGATTTCTATGTTTTTCTCAGGTCTTGCACGATATGTGAAACATGCTTCCGCTTACTATTTGATACTTGCATCCGATGTCGAGTATACATGCATTTCATGGAGCGTCTTTTGACTTTACTTTAAACCGTGTCGCCTAGATTCCAATCGTATCTATAATGTTGTAACTTAACTTTTGGTTGAACAATTCTTGTAAACTTTGAAACAATCTTTATTTTGAAATGAAGGCGACATATTTTGGTCAAACATTATCTTAAAGACTTATAATCAGGTAATGGGACCCATGTAGCCGACGCCGTCACTTGACGATTTGTCGGGGTCGCTACAGTTGGTATCAGAGCCTTGGTTGTAGGGATTTAGAGTTCATTTGTGTCCACCCCGAGTCATAGGGTACATAGGTGAATCTAGACTACAACCGGCATATAGACTGAAGTAGGAATTATTTGACAAATTGTGCATTTATACTCGAACTCTTCTATCATATCTAACTCGTATTCGATCTTGATCTTACGTTGATAAATTTTGTTGATGCGCCACCTTGACTTTATGAAGTAATGTTAAATGCACATGAGAGTCAGGGTAATATAATTTCCGGGATTATATTACGGTGATTCACATGGACGTTCCGACATTATGACGTAAAGAATTTAAGGCGAGTCAAGGAAAATTTTCTCTCTATCCTTATTCCATACTGTGGTTAGTATTGTTGAAAATACTAACCAACGATATTCTTGTGTCATGAAGGAACAATGGCTCACCAAGGTCAACACAACACTCCTCTCGAAACTCTTGAACAAGCTCTTCAACGAATGATAACCACCGCCGTGGGTACGGCCGTGGCCGATCACTTTTCTAACAACAACAATCATGGAGCCGGTAATTCAAGCGAAGGTTGCTCCTACAAGAACTTCATGAAGTACAACCCTCCCACTTTCGATGGAACCGGAGGACCGGTTACTCTCACCCGATGGTTTGAAGAAATAGAGACCGTTTTTAACACAAGCGGCTGTCGAGACCAAGATAAGGTCAAGTTTTCCACCCTCACTTTCACCGGCATTGCTCTCTCGTGGTGGAACAAGTACGTACAATCAGTGGGTATCGATGAAGCCCTTACACTCTCTTGGGCCGAATTAAGAGGAAGAATGATCACCGAATACTTCCCGCGCGACGAGACTCGAAGGCTCGAGCAAGGGCTAAGGAATTTGAAAACGGTCGGGAATGACCTCGGAGCTTATAATCAACGGTTTACCGAACTAGTCTCAATGTGTCCGAATCTCACGGCTCCCGAATCACTAAGAGTCGAACTTTACATGGATGGCCTCCCTAAGGGCATTCAACACGGGGTAATGGCATCCCAACCCACTAACCTACAAGAAGCTTTAGCAAAGGCCCACCAAACTTTAGAAACGGTAACTGAAATGGAAGCACCGGCACCCATGATCGAGAACCAATCGAGCGGCAATAAAAGAACATGGGAAGCCTCTCAATCAAGCAACCACAACAATAACAACAACCCCGCCAAGAAGCCTTTTACCTCCAACGACAAGAAAGGCTATGCCGGAAAACTGCCTTTTTGTGACGAATGCCACAAGCATCACTTTGAAGGATGTGGCAGGTTTCGCCACCGGCGCCAAGGACCCGTCGCTCGAAAGATGCCCAACGCACACAGAACGGGTGCTTGCTTCGAATGTGGCCAACTGGGTCATTTTAGGAATGTGTGCCCAAATAAGAAAATCAACCCCAACGCACGCTGTTGAACCTTCGACATCGACACCAAGGATGCCCGGAACGACGATGGACTAGTAACGGGTACGTTTCTTCACAACAAACCGTATATTTCATACTTGTTCGATTCGATTACCGCTAGACGTTTTATAACCAAGGATTTGACTCATGCTCTTTATATTCCACCTCTTTCCCCCAGATACTACTTAGACGATTTAAGTGACCGACGGAAAAATATTGTGTGCCTATAAATTTTATTGGAGGAAATACGTTAAGACTTTTGACTTGACACCTATAGAACTAGGGAGCTCGGGACCTATTCGAAAAAAAAAAAAAAAAAAAAAAAAAAAAAAAAAATTGTTTCCCCATCATCTTGTATGGATTATTGTGAACTGAGTAATTTTCGGTTGGAAACCGATACCCTCTCCCTCGCATCCATGACCTCATGATTATTTGCACGAATCCCGTATGTTCCAAATCGACCTCCGTTCCGGTTATCATCAATTGGGGGTTAAGTGAGACGATGTCTCCTAAGCCACTTTCCGAACTCGCAACGTTAGTTGTAAATCTCTCTTAGTACCGCTTGATTTATTTAGGGCTCGCCCGTACCCATAAACCTCTTGAACCGCGTATGCAAATTCATATAGACTAATCTGTTATCGTATTTATAGATGACATCTTAACTTATTTAAGTAAAGAAGGAAAACGAACAACATCACCATCTTACGCTCGAACTTTTGAGAAAAGAGCAACTTTATACCAAATTCTCCGAGTGAGAATTTCTGTTGAACGAAGTCCAATTTTCTAGACCATGAAGTTAATGGTCAAGGCATTACAATCAATCTCGAAATCAAGCCACATGTAATCAGGAAACTCTCCCAACTCAGACTTGTATTCGTAAAAATCTTAGATCTCACCGGTTGTTACCGAAGATTCATTTCTGACTTTTCTCGTATTACACGACTTTAAATCTCTCCGCGATCGAACCTTGAGCGTGATTCTTCACACCAACATTTCTAGCTAAATTCGTACAACACCAGATGGGACTCAAATATGGAAATATTTCTACTTGGACGCCGAAAGGCATACTCCCTCGACTCGAAATCAACGGGACGGAAATTCGTTATTTTGCACGAAGAATTCGAATACTAAATTGTGGATCCGATCAATATTCTTGTCATCACGTACCACACTACATACCTCTGTTATTTCACCGTTACCGTCTGATATTACTGGAAATTAAGATAACACACAATCCAACGATACTTCACTCTTCTTTGACTTAACGCCCTTGTGTTTCTGATAATCGGTCAACTATTATTCAACCCCGAACTATACAACTACGTGTACTACCTCGTTTCTCTTTCAGACTTCAACTTTTGACAACTAGAGGCACGTTATAGCAACCTCGAGATGTAAACTCATCCTATTCTAAGTCCTCATTTCACTACTATCTTTACCGTTCGCATTTCCGTTTAAAGAAACTCCTTGTAACATTTCTCCATGGATAGAGAAACTCCTCATATTACATAAGTATTCGCCACGAGGGTGAATAGTCCTAACGAACATTTTTCGAACCCTAACTAACTTGTTCAAACGTATCTTAAGAGATTCTATTCCAACACGGTGTATCTTTGTCAATTATTTTGTATCGAAATACTCGTTTCACTTCTAGTTTTACAAGAAACCTTGGGAACCCGCTTAGACATGAGTACCGCATACCACCCACAAACTGACGAACCGAGCAAACGAACGATTTACGTCTTGGAAAGACATCTCACAAACTCGTATTGTCACCTTTAGTAGATCACTCTTACAACAGTAGTTACCACTCGTGTGTTCACGCGCACTTTTCGAAACCTTATATGACCGCTAATGTCATACCCCTGTTCATTTAACCAAAGCATCAACCACCGAAATCTGAACTCCATCAAGAAACAACAATTGAGATCGTTCAAGTCCGAGAAGGGCTCGAGACAACCCATTGTCGCCAGAAGAGTTATACCAAACTTAGAGGAGAACCTCACAAATCCCAGTGTGTAACCGCGTAATATTGAGAACCCGCACCTTGGAAGGGTGTAATCCGTTTCGGGAATCAGGGAAAGTTAAACCCGCGACATGTTAACCCTTTTGAAACCTTGGGGCGTATTGGAACCGCTCCCTACCGTTTAGAACTTCCGACTCAATTAAGTTTCCGTTTACCCTACATTTCGTGTAACAAACTTAGAAACGTGTCCTGCGGAACAGGAACGTGCAATCCTGCTGGATACATCAACTATCGATGACAAACTTCTCTTCATAGGAAAACCAGTTGAAACCGGGGATCGTAAAAACCGAACCTTAATGCAACGTAAAACCCTGACTATCCAAATTCATGAGAACCCTCAAGAACGTACTTTCACTTATTCATAGCATTGACAACGTAAAGTCTCGAGTAAGAGATATCGACTACTACTTCCAACTAAATTTCGGGACGAAATTTCTTTTGAGGTGTGGATAATGTAACATCCCGCATTTTTCCGTTAAATTATTTTAACGCCCGTCTTTTTCTTTTTAAATAATACCCTTCGTATCTAGATTCGTATCTAGATTCGTATCCTTTGTTATGTAACATTTTAAATATTCTCGTTGTTGGAAGATAACGTCTCCCGTGCTCTCGTGTAATTTAAAATATTCGATCGGTTAAATCCCGCACCCGCTTCTAAACTCGAGGGACTAAAATTGACACGGGGCAAACTAGTTGACTAGGTCAACTAGTCCACCCCAATCACCACCATTCAACCATCTCCCTCTCTCTCTCTTTCTCTCTAGCAAGAACACACACACAAACCCCAACTTCATAAAATCATCATCTAAATTCGGGATTGGAAGCAAACTTCAAAACAAATTACATTTTCGTGATCCTCTCTTCATCCTCTACATTTTGGTACCAATTTCATCGAGTTTGGGTAACTTTCTAAAAACTCTAGATTTCTATAAATTCGTGTTTTTGACTTGAAATTGTGTTAGTTAGTGTCTATGGCTCGTGTCTAGCATTAATATATGTTTTGTTTGCTCGATTTGTTGATTGGGAGTAACTAGTATGAACTTTGAAATGGGTGTGCTTAATCTTTGATTTTGGATGAGTAAATGTTGTTTAATTGTTAAAGTTCATGTATTAAATGTGTTACTAGCATCATTAGCTTCAATTTGATGTGTAGGTTGATTAAGAAAACTTCAAAAACCCGATTAAGGATTTTGTGATGTTTGACTAGGGTTTGATAGACTTTGAAACGAACTTTTGATGCGTTGAATACTTGTTAATGTTGTTAGTAAGTGTTTAGATGCAATGTATGCTTAATTACCTTCGAAACGGCATATCGTATGTGTAAATTGGATTCCCGAATCATAAAATACGTTTTACGAACTTGAAACTTTGAAAATGGACTTTTATTGATCACTTGATGAGATTTCGGCTATCGTAAATGATGTTTTTGTTTGATGATATGTGGTTAGTTGTATTGCTCGTCAAAATACCTTTCCGAGGATATAAGATACATGTTTTGGTTGTTTGCGGATCATAAATGGTGAATGTTTGATGTTTGGTTCGTGCATACTTTGAAAAACTGACCAGAAATCTCTGCCCAGATGGTGGCGCGGCGCGCCCCATCCCCGCGCGGCGCGCGGATTGGCCTGGCCAGATTCTGCTTTGTTTGGCGCATTTCACGCGAAATGTTTGACTAGCTATCGACCTCCGATTCACATGAAACTTGTTTTAATATACTTGTATATGAATATTTAGCATAGAAAAATAGTCCGGGACCCGACCCGAACGTGTTGACTTTTTTGTTGACTTTGACCAAGTTTGACTTTTAGTCAAACTTAACCAAACTTTTATACAATCGTTCTAACATGCTTTTGTACGTGATTCTTGCATGAAACTTGACAACGTGATTCATATGCTATACTATTCAAGTCGTATTGAGCCATAGGACTAATTGAACACATTTCACCCGACCTTGTGTCGTAACCGGTTAATTGATACAACTTATTTGTTTAGGTCAAGGCTAAGCAACATTCATGCACACGTTTACTTTGTGAAGTACATTTATACTCGTGCAATCAAAGGTGAGATCATAGTCCCACTTTTACTCTTTTTGAACTTATATTTGGGATGAGAAAACATAAACGATTCTTTTGAACTAAGTGAACACAAGAACGGGAAAACAAACATTCTACATACGAGTTTAGAACAAAAATCCTCAATTCGATTATCATTAGTTACACTTGCCGGGTGTAAGCGAGAACTTATGTTATATGGCCATATGGGTTGACAACCCTCATCCTTGACGGTTCGCTACCGTCTACGGATGAAATATATTTTCGAGAATCAGTGTTTGTTCTAGCACTATGGATGGGGTATACAATGGAAGGAATGTTAAGCTTTGATAATTGGGTGCTCGTGAAACAAACTTTTGGAATGTATTACTATTATTTCATTGATGCAAATCTTGTGGTTCACTCGTACTTACTTACTTAAACCTATGATGTCACCAACGTTTTCGTTGACAGATTTCTATGTTTTTCTCAGGTCTTGCACGATATGTGAAACATGCTTCCGCTTACTATTTGATACTTGCATCCGATGTCGAGTATACATGCATTTCATGGAGCGTCTTTTGACTTTACTTTAAACCGTGTCGCCTAGATTCCAATCGTATCTATAATGTTGTAACTTAACTTTTGGTTGAACAATTCTTGTAAACTTTGAAACAATCTTTATTTTGAAATGAAGGCGACATATTTTGGTCAAACGTTATCTTAAAGACTTATAATCAGGTAATGGGACCCACGTAGCCGACGCCGTCACTTGACGATTTGTCGGGGTCGCTACACATATGTCCAGAAACAAGTCATGCATTCTGGTTTTACTAGGATTACTTCCCATCCTTGGTCTTGTGGAACATAACCGTTATGGCCGTTGATAAGACAGCGTGTTGTAACGTCGTCAAAGGGACGAGGGTTACGTAATGTCCAACAGTCCCGTAACAATCTAAAAACCTCATTTCTTACCCCAATTACCGACTCCGTCACTTGTGGAAACGTTTTGTTTAATAGTTGTAGCCCGATGTTCTTGTTCTCACTTTGGTGAGAAGCGAACATTACTAATCCGTAAGCATAACATGCTTCTTTATGTTGCATGTTAGCCGCTTTTTCTAAATCACGAAGTCCAATATTCGGATATATTGAGTCAAAATAATTTCTTAACCCATTGCGTAAAATAGCATTTGGGTTCCCCGCAATATATGCGTCAAAGTAAACACATCGTAACTTATGGATTTCCCAATGTGATATCCCCCATCTTTCGAACGAAAGCCTTTTATAAACCAAGGCATTCTTGGAACGTTCTTCGAATGTCTTACAAACTGATCTCGCCTTAAATAGTTGTGCCGAAGAATTCTGACCGACTCTAGACAAGATTTCATCAATCATGTCTCCGGGTAGGTCTCTTAAAATATTGGGTTGTCTATCCATTTTGTGTTTTTATACTGTAAAATAGACAAGAGTTAGATTCATAAAAAAATACTTATTAATACAAGCAATTTTTACATATATCATAAAGCATAAGCACACTATATTACACCACACGAATACAACTATCTTATTCCAACTCGCTTGTTTCTTCTTCTTCGGTTTTGGTTCGTTTTGCCAAGTTTCTAGGGATATATGATGTTCCCCTAATACGAGCCGTCGTTTTCCACATTGGTTTAGAAAAACCTGGTGGTTTAGAGGTTCCCGGGTCATTGTTACAACTTAAGGACTTCGGGGGTTGACGATACATATAAAGTTCATCGGGGTTGGAATTAGATTTCTCTATTTTTATGCCCTTTCCCTTATTATTTTCTTTTGCCTTTTTAAATTCAGTTGGGGTAATTTCTATAACATCATCGGAATTCTCGTCGGAATCCGATTCATCGGAGAAATGGTAATCCTCCCAATATTTTGCTTCCTTGGCGGAAACACCATTGACCATAATTAACCTTGGTCGGTTGGTTGAGGATTTTCTTTTACTTAACCGTTTTATTATTTCCCCCACCGGTTCTATTTCTTCATCCGGTTCCGATTCTTCTTCCGGTTCCGATTCTTCTTCCGGTTCCGACTCTTCTTCCGGTTCCTCTTCGGGAACTTGTGAATCAGTCCACGAATCATTCCAATTTACATTTGACTCTTCATTATTATTAGGTGAGTCAATGGGACTTGTTCTAGAGGTAGACATCTATCACATAATATCAAACGCGTTAAGAGATTAATATATCACATAATATTCACATGTTAAAAATATATAGTTTCCAACAAAATTTGTTAAGCAATCATTTTTCAAGTAAACATGGTCGAAGTCCAGACTCACTAATGCATCCTAACAAACTCGATAAGACACACTAATGCAAAATTCTGGTTCTCTAAGACCAACGCTCGGATACCAACTGAAATGTCCCGTTCTTATTGATTAAAAACGTTCCATATTAATTGATTTCGTTGCGAGGTTTTGACCTCTATATGAGACGTTTTTCAAAGACTGCATTCATTTTAAAACAAACCATAACCTTTATTTCATCAATAAAGGTTTAAAAAGCTTTACGTAGATTATCAAATAATGATAATCTAAAATATCCTGTTTACACACGACCATTACATAATGGTTTACAATACAAATATGTTACAACAAAATAAGTTTCTTGAATGCAGTTTTTACACAATATCATACAAACATGGACTCCAAATCTCGTCCTTATTTAAATATGCAACAGCGGAAGCTCTTAATAATCACCTGAGAATAAACATGCTTAAAACGTCAACAAAAATGTTGGTGAGTTATAGGTTTAACCTATATATATCAAATCATAATAATAGACCACAAGATTTCATATTTCAATACACATCCCATACATAGAGATAAAAATCATTCATATGGTGAACACCTGGTAACCGACATTAACAAGATGCATATATAAGAATATCCCCATCATTCCGGGACACCCTTCGGATATGATATAAATTTCGAAGTACTAAAGCATCCGGTACTTTGGATGGGGTTTGTTAGGCCCAATAGATCTATCTTTAGGATTCGCGTCAATTAGGGTGTCTGTTCCCTAATTCTTAGATTACCAGACTTAATAAAAAGGGGCATATTCGATTTCGATAATTCAACCATAGAATGTAGTTTCACGTACTTGTGTCTATTTTGTAAATCATTTATAAAACCTGCATGTATTCTCATCCCAAAATATTATATTTTAAAAGTGGGACTATAACTCACTTTCACAGATTTTTACTTCGTCGGGAAGTAAGACTTGGCCACTGGTTGATTCACGAACCTATAACAATATATACATATATATCAAAGTATGTTCAAAATATATTTACAACACTTTTAATATATTTTGATGTTTTAAGTTTATTAAGTCAGCTGTCCTCGTTAGTAACCTACAACTAGTTGTCCACAGTTAGATGTACAGAAATAAATCGATAAATATTATCTTGAATCAATCCACGACCCAGTGTATACGTATCTCAGTATTGATCACAACTCAAACTATATATATTTTGGAATCAACCTCAACCCTGTATAGCTAACTCCAACATTCACATATAGAGTGTCTATGGTTGTTCCGAAATATATATAGATGTGTCGACATGATAGGTCGAAACATTGTATACGTGTCTATGGTATCTCAAGATTACATAATATACAATACAAGTTGATTAAGTTATGGTTGGAATAGATTTGTTACCAATTTTCACGTAGCTAAAATGAGAAAAATTATCCAATCTTGTTTTACCCATAACTTCTTCATTTTAAATCCGTTTTGAGTGAATCAAATTGCTATGGTTTCATATTGAACTCTATTTTATGAATCTAAACAGAAAAAGTATAGGTTTATAGTCGGAAAAATAAGTTACAAGTCATTTTTGTAAAGGTAGTCATTTCAGTCGAAAGAACGACGTCTAGATGACCATTTTAGAAAACATACTTCCACTTTGAGTTTAACCATAATTTTTGGATATAGTTTCATGTTCATAATAAAAATCATTTTCTCAGAATAACAACTTTTAAATCAAAGTTTATCATAGTTTTTAATTAACTAACCCAAAACAGCCCGCGGTGTTACTACGACGGCGTAAATCCGGTTTTACGGTGTTTTTCGTGTTTCCAGGTTTTAAATCATTAAGTTAGCATATCATATAGATATAGAACATGTTTTAGTTTATTTTAAAAGTCAAGTTAGAAGGATTAACTTTTGTTTGCGAACAAGTTTAGAATTAACTAAACTATGTTCTAGTAATTACAAGTTTAAACCTTCGAATAAGATAGCTTTATATATATGAATCGAATGATGTTATGAACATCATTACTACCTTAAGTTCCTTGGATAAACCTACTGGAAAAGAGAAAAATGGATCTAGCTTCAACGGATCCTTGGATGGCTTGAAGTTCTTGAAGCAGAATCATGACACGAAAACAAGTTCAAGTAAGATCATCACTTGAAATAAGATTGTTATAGTTATAGAAATTGAACCAAAGTTTGAATATGATTATTACCTTGTATTAGAATGATAACCTACTATAAGAAACAAAGATTTCTTGAGGTTGGATGATCACCTTACAAGATTGGAAGTGAGCTAGCAAACTTGAAAGTATTCTTGATTTTATGTAACTAGAACTTGTAGAATATATGAAGAACACTTAGAACTTGAAGATAGAACTTGAGAGAGATCAATTAGATGAAGAAAATTGAAGAATGAAAGTGTTTGTAGGTGTTTTTGGTCGTTGGTGTATGGATTAGATATAAAGGATATGTAATTTTGTTTTCATGTAAATAAGTCATGAATGATTACTCATATTTTTGTAATTTTATGAGATATTTCATGCTAGTTGCCAAATGATGGTTCCCACATGTGTTAGGTGACTCACATGGGCTGCTAAGAGCTGATCATTGGAGTATATATACCAATAGTACATACATCTAAAAGCTGTGTATTGTACGAGTACGAATACGGGTGCATACGAGTAGAATTGTTGATGAAACTGAACGAGGATGTAATTGTAAGCATTTTTGTTAAGTAGAAGTATTTTGATAAGTGTATTGAAGTCTTTCAAAAGTGTATAAATACATATTAAAACACTACATGTATATACATTTTAACTGAGTCGTTAAGTCATCGTTAGTCGTTACATGTAAGTGTTGTTTTGAAACCTTTAGGTTAACGATCTTGTTAAATGTTGTTAACCCAATGTTTATAATATCAAATGAGATTTTAAATTATTATATTATCATGATATTATCATGTATGAATATCTCTTAATATGATATATATACATTAAATGTCTTTACAACGATAATCGTTACATATATGTCTCGTTTAAAAATCATTAAGTTAGTAGTCTTGTTTTTACATATGTAATTCATTGTTAATATACTTAATGATATGTTTACTTATCATAGTATCATGTTAACTATATATATATATATCCATATATATGTCATCATATAGTTTTTACAAGTTTTAACGTTCGTGAATCACCGGTCAACTTGGGTGGTCAATTGTCTATATGAAACATATTTCAATTAATCAAGTCTTAACAAGTTTGATTGCTTAACATGTTGGAAACATTTAATCATGTAAATATCAATCTCAATTAATATATATAAACATGGAAAAGTTCGGGTCACTACAAAATGAGAAAGATTTCTTGAGGTTGGATGATCACTTTACAAGATTGGAAGTAAGCTAGCAAACTTGGAAGTATTCTTGATTTTATGAAACTAGAACTTATAGAATTTATGAAGAACACTTAGAACTTGAAGATATAACTTGAGAGAGATCAATTAGATGAAGAAAATTGAATAATGAAAGTGTTTTTAGGTGTTTTTGGTCGTTGGTATATGGATTAGATATAAAGGATGTGTAATTTTGTTTACATGTAAATAAGTCATGAATGATTACTCATATTTTTGTAATTTTATGAGATATTTCATGCTAGTTGCCAAATGATGGTTCCCACATGTGTTAGGTGACTCACATGGGCTACTAAGAGCTGATCATTGGAGTGTATATACTAATAGTACATACATCTAAAAGATGTGTATTGTACGAGTACGGGTGCATACGAGTAAAATTGTTGATGAAACTGAACGAGGATGTAATTGTAAGCATTTTTGTTAAGTAAAAGTATTTTGATAAGTGTCTTGAAGTCTTTCAAAAGTGTATTAATACATATTAAAACACTACATGTATATACATTTTAACTGAGTCGTTAAGTCATCGTTAGTCGTTACATGTAAATGTTGATTTGAAACCTTTAAGTTAACGATCATGTTAAATGTTGTTAACCCAATGTTTATTATATCTAATGAGATGTTAAATTATTATATTATCATGATATTATGATATATTAATATATCTTAGTATGATATATATATACAGTTAAATGTTGTTACAACAATAATCGTTACATATATGTCTCGTTTCGAAATCATTAAGTTAGTAGTCTTGTTTTTACATATGTAGTTCATTGTTAATACACTTAATGACATGTTTACTTATCATTTATAATGATTAAACATAGTGTATCAATATCTTAATATGATTCATATGTATTTAGTAAGATGTTGTTATAACGATAATCGTTATATATACCGTTTCGAGTTTATTAATTCAATAAATTCAATTTTATGTATATAACTCATTGTTAAAATACCTAATGAGATACTTACTTATCATAATATCATGTTAACTATATATATAATCATATATATGTCATCATGTAGTTTTTACAAGTTTTAACGTTCGTGAATCACCGGTCAACTTGGGTGGTCAATTGTCTATATGAAACCTATTTCAATTAATCAAGTCTTAACAAGTTTGATTGCTTAACATGTTGGAAACACTTAATCATGTAAATATCAATTTCATTTAATATATATAAACATGGAAAAGTTCGGGTCACTACAGCAAATGGGAAAACCCCACTACTTCTACTCATATTCGCCAATTTTTAGGCCTCGTCGGTTACTATCGTAGATTCATCGAAGGTTTCTCTTTGATTTCACGTCCTTTAACCGCGGTAACTCACAAAGGGAAGAAATTCATTTGGGCGTCCGAACAAGAGTTGGGATTCCAAACCTTGAAGCAGAAATTAACCACTGCACCTATTTTATCCCTTCCCGAAGGCAATGATGATTTTGTTGTATATTGCGATGCCTCAAAACATGATTTTGGGTGCGTATTGATGCAACAAAATAAGGTTATTGCGTACACCTCTCGACAACTGAAGATTCACGAACGAAACTACACGACACACGATCTCGAACTTGGTGCTGTTGTCTTTGCACTCAAATTGTGGAGACACTATCTTTACGGAACCAAAAGTACCATCTTCACCGACCACAAAAGCCTCAAACACATTTTCGATCAAAAATAACTGAACATGAGACAACGACGGTGGATCGAAACATTGAATGATTATGATTGTGAACTCCGTTACCATCCTGGCAAGGCAAATGTTGTAGCCGATGCCTTGAGCCGAAAGGAAAGAATGGTACATCTTCGTGTCCGAGCCTTAAACATCACCATTCACACAAATCTCAATAGCCAAATCCGTGTAGCCCAAGAGGAGGCTCTCACAGAGGAGAATATTTCTCAAGAACACTTGAACATTCTCGTCTCTCGATTCGAAGTTAAAGAGACCGGACTCCGATATTTCGTCGAAAGAATTTGGGTGCCTAGTTATGGGGATTTACGAAGCCTTATTCTAGACGAAGCCCACAAGTCAAGGTATTCGATTCATCCAGGAGCCGCTAAGATGTACCACGATCTCAAGGAACAATATTGGTGGCTATACCTTAAAAAGGATGTTGCTACTTATGTTGAAAAGTGCTTAACTTGTTCCAAGGTCAAAACCGAACATCAAAGACCATCCGGGTTACTTCAGCAACCCGAAATCCCGCAATGAAAGTGGGAAAGAATAACGATGGACTTCATCACGAAACTACCAAAGACGGTAGGCGGATATGATACCATCTGGGTTATTATTGACCGTCTTACCAAATCTGCTCACTTCCTAGCCATGAAAGAAACCGATACGATGGACAAACTCGCACAACTATACATAAAGGAAATTGTATCTCGCCACGGTATACCCTTATCGATTATTTCCGACCGAGATGCCCGTTTTGCTTCTAGATTTTGGTGTTTCTTGCAAGAAGCTTTGGGAACACGTTTAGACATGAGTATCGCATATCACCCGCAAACCGATGGACAAAGAAAATTCACGATTCAAACCTTGGAGGACATGTTACGTGCTTGTGTTATTGATTTCTGAAAAGATTGGGAAAAGCATTTGCCTCTAGCCGAATTCTCTTACAATAATAGCTATCACGCGAGAATTAAAGCAGCACCTTTCGAAGCTTTATATGGCCGAAAATGTCGTTCTCCTATTTGTTGGGCCGAAGTAGGTGAAAACCAAATCACCGGACCCGAACTCGTCCATGAAACAACCGAGAAGATCGTTCAAATCTAAGCAAGGCTCAAGACGGCCCGTGATCGTCAAAAGAGCTATGCCGACCTTAAACGTAAAGATCTCGAATTCCAAGTAGGTGGCCGCGTAATGTTGAAAGTCGCACCTTGGAAAGGTGTAATCCGTTTCGGAAAGCGTGGGAAGATAAATCCACGATATATTGGTCCTTTTGAAATCTTGGAGCGTATTGGACTCGTTGCTTACCGTACTTTCCACGTATCGAACCTAAGGATGTGTCTTGCTAAACCAGAACTTGTCATACCTCTCGATGAGCATACGATTGACGACAAACTCCACTTCGTGGAAGAACCTATTGAGATCATGGACCGTGAGGTCAAGAATTTAAAGCACAACAAGATTCCAATTGTCCGAGTCCATTGGAATGCTAAACGAGGACCTGAGTTTACTTGGGAACGGGAGGATCAAATGATGCAGAAGTATCCTCACCTCTTCCCGACTCTACCGTCTACCTCAGCTTAAAATTTTGGGACGAAATTTTCTTTAACAGGTGGGTAATGTAACGACCCGACTTTTTCGACTTTTAAATATACTTTATACTTTCACGAAACTGCGTATTTGTGCGTACTGAGTTAGATTATATTCTTGGATCATAATTCATGTTAATTACTTTCGTTAATGCCTTGCAACGTGTTATTAAGTACTTAGTTACTTAACTTGATCCTCGAATGCATTTATGACCGTAGGTGTCACTTATCGTTTAAAACGCGCTACGTACTTGGTACATGTTAAACTTTTGTCATAATTGGAGCATTATAACGACTTAATCATAATTGTTATTTATTAATGACAATTACTTGGCTTGATGGTTCCTTAATTATGCTTAGTGTTTACTAATGCTCACTAGTTAGTCTTAATGGACTTAACACCTTAATGGACCTAGCTTATTAAAGGTCCAACCTACTCAAGTAATGGACTCATTTAGTGGACTAATTAATGGACTAGTTAGCCCATTAATACATGAGACAAAATCCACTTAATATTAAGACAAAGTTTAAGCATGCTAGTGTACCATTACTTACACATTTTACGTATGATGAAGATGATGATGATGATGATGATGATGATGATACTTAAGACTTAACTTATTTACTTTTAAACTTTTGGGAATGAATTACTGACTCAGTAATCTTTGACTTAGGTTGAGGACCTTTTGGACCGATTTACTACATGCTTACTTTTCATATCGACTTTTACCGCACATTCACTGTGAGTTATAGCTCCCTTTTTACTTTAACTATTTTTGGGAATGAGAATACATGCGCTTTTTATGTTTTACATACTAGACACGAGTACTTAAACTTTATATATGTGTGGGTGATATAACGGCACAAACTTTCCCCTTAGCTCGGTAACGTTTTACTATTGGTTTATGAAACGGTAGACGCGAATCTTAGATATGGATCCATAGGGTTTGACCTCCCCACTCGGGCTAGTCGCGCTAGCATTTAACGGGTGTTTAATACTTCGTCTATTTTAACGCATTCGCCAAGTGTACTTTTAGGGGGTGATATGTTTTACTTTGTTAAGTTAGTTACCAAGTGCTCACGGTTAAGCATATACTTTTTCATACTGTTTTGAATACGAAATCTCGTGGTCTACATTACATTGTTGTTTACAATCAAACTATAGCTCAACAACATTCGTGTTGACATTTTAAAGCATGTTGTTTCTTAGGTGCTTAGACATTGTTGCTTCCACTGTTATAGACTCGCTGTGTTAGACTTCCGCTACAATGTTTAGAGATTTCTCAATCATGAAACTTTTATTTTACATTCACAACTTATGTTATTTTTCGAACTATGGTTTTGTAATGACCTTTGTGTCACGTAGTTATGTTAATGCTTTCTATTCGTAGAAGCACGTTATCATTTGTAAAACATTTGACGTTGGTAAAGACGTTATCTTTTCAGGAATGCAAAACTTGTTTTAAAACAGCATATAGTGTTGTAACTGTGTAATGGACCTGTTGTTGATGATCCGTACACGTTGATTTTGTACGGGGCATCACAGATATATCCGGTCGAGTGAATGTTAGAACTGTAATGCGCCTGCAAGGTTCCGATAGAGAGTGGGATCCTTAACAGGAGGACAATGGCTAGTGAGTTTGGCACCCGGTTCAACCGGGGTCCTGCAGGGATGACATGTGGGCATACCAGCCCGTTCAATAATCTCAGTGGCGTACTGTTTCTGGGAGAGAAACATACCAGACGCAGTGCGTGTGGCGTGGATCCCTAGAAAGTAGTTCAGGGGTCCGAAATCAGTCATGGAAAATTCCTTATGTAAGGCCGAGATAATCTGCTATAGTAAACATGTGGATGAAGCAGTTAAGATGATATCATCAACATACAAAAGTAGATATGCAGTTTCGGATCCTTGACGATAAATAAAAAGTGAGGTGTCACAATGGCTTTGGTGAAAGCCAATCCTCTGAGCATAACCTGCAAATCGCTGAAACCAAGCGCGAGGGGCCTGCTTAAGGCCATATAATGACTTCTGGAATAAGCAAACATGATCTCGGAATCTGGGGTCCCGAAACCCTGGTGGCTGATGCATGTAGACAGTCTCTGAGAGTTGTCCATGAAGAAAGGCGTTCTTGACATCTAGCTGATGAACAGGCCAGTGTCGAGAGACCACCAGACTGAGGCCAGTGTGTATCAATACCGGTTTGACAACCGGGCTAAAAGTCTCATCACAATTAATGTCGAACTGCTGGCTGCGCCCGTTAACAATGAGACGAGCCTTGTAGCTGCTCAAATTACCATCTGCAGTAAACTTGTGCTTAAAGAGCCACATGGAGCGAACGATGTTCGTGTCCGATGGGCGAGGCACGAGTGTCCAAGTACTGTTGTTAATTAAAGCATTATATTCATCAGTCATAGCTTGTTTCCAGTTAGGGTCGTGAAGAGCTTCAAGGTAAGTGCGGGGAATGGGAGATATGACGATTGTGTGAAGGTTGAGACGTTGAACCGTCTTGGTGGTACCAAGGCAGCTGCGGGTGATCATGTTGTGGAGAAAGACGTAGAGGAAGGTGTAGCCTCAGTAGGAGGAGGTTGTGGCTCCGGAATAGGATGAGGTGGATGCGTGGGGTCGGTAGCCTCGGTAGGAAGAGGCTGTGGCTCCAGAATAGGATGAGGTTGAGGTATGGTGTCGGTAACCTCAGTAGGAGGAGGTTGTGTCTCTGATGGAAGATGAAATGTTCTGGAAAAGAGATTTAGAGGAGGGTCCAAAAAGTCATAGGATGGTGGTTGAGTGGGTGTCATGGAACCGAATGGGAAGCATGTCTCATCGAATGTAACATGTCGAGAAAGGATGATTTTGTTAGTGGTAAGATCCAGACAACGGTAACCCCGATGATTGGAGGGGTACCCAAGAAAAATACATGGAGTGGAGCGAGGAGCAAGTTTGTGTGTGGTGGGAAGGTGAGGGTAGCAGAGGCAACCGAAGACTCGGAGAGTGGCAGAGTTAGGTTTTTGTTTGTAGAGACGGGAGTGCGGAACGTCATGATTGATGGCGGAAGAGGGAAGAATGTTAAGTAAGTAGGTTGCCATGTGGAGAGCTTCCACCCAGTAAGTGGGCGGGAGATGAGCTTGAAAGAGTAGGGTGCGAATTAGGTTGTTAATGGTGCGGAGCATGCGTTCGAACTTTCCGTTTTGTTGAGAGGTGTGAGGGCAGGAGAATCGGAGTTGAATACCATTGGTCCGAAGAAGTTGATGGAAAGCAGTGTTATCGAATTCACCCCCATTATCACATTGAAAAGCTTTGATTTCTTGGTTAAATTGAGTGCGAACAAATGTACGAAATTATATGAATGTGGTAAGTGCGTCAGATTTATTGCGTAATGAAAAAACCCATACATAATGCGAAAAATGATCAAGAAATATCATGTAACATTTGAAATCACTAAAACTAGAAACAGGAGATGTCCATAAATCTAAATGTTTAATATCAAAAGTAGCATTAACATTAGAACTAGAAACAGAAAAAGGGAGTCGCACGTGTTTTCCAAGCTGACAAGCATGACAAAGAACGGGGGACGACGATTTATTACAAATAATATCTTTATTAGAAATGAGTCTCTGAAAAACATCATGTCCGGGATGTCCGAGACGCTGATGCCATGTAACCGGATTGGTGAGAAGAGCCTATTGAGAAGGGGGAGAGGTGGGTGATGTAAGTGGGTAGAGATCCCCAGTGCTATCACATCGGAGAAGTAAACGATGCGTCGGATAATCTTTCACGGAAAAACTAAAAGGATCGAATTCAACGGAAACTAGATTATCACGGGTAAATTGACGAACGAATATGAGGTTTTTTATGATGTTAGGGGTTACAATTACATTATTTAAATGTAACGGTCGGTGGTCATTGGGTACGAAGCTATGACCGGTGTTAGTGACGGGAATGGTGTTTCCATTACCAACGGCTACTGATGAATATTTGCAATTATTAAAAACAGTACTAAGATTATTAATACATGAGGTAAGATGTGAAGACGCACTCGTGTCCAGGTGCCACTCGGAACCACCGTTATCATGGGTTGTGTAAAAACATTGGGCCTGCTGTTGGACTTGTTGTTGGACTTGCTGTTGAGCTTGAACTTGCTGTTTGATTAAAGCATTTTGTGCTATAAGTTGTTGTTGGGCCATAATAATATTTAATAGCTCTGAGTTGCTAGGGCAACCGGTACTCGTCTGATTTCTATCATTGCCGGTGTCTACAACCATTCTTATTAGTAACAAAAGGTTGAAAATGAGATTTAAAGAAGTATATAAAAGGAATAATTGATTATCCTCTTGCTTTTGTCTTGATATGAAAGAAGAGATAATAATAAAAAAAAAAAGTAATAATAAAAGGATGTTGACAATTTACGATTGGAAAAATGTGCAGTTTGTGTAGCTTTTGTGCTCCATTTGTCCTTTGTGTGGATAGTGGATATTATAATTGAAAAGAAAATTTTGAACAACCAATAGAAGGTCTACAGCAACGTAAGATTCACCTATGATTTGTAGGATTTAGATGATTTAGGAAAAGAAGCGTGGAAGGTAGAAGTCGTACTTGTGCGGCTGATTGGAGCAGAAGAAAAAAAAATGAAACCCTATAATGTTTGGCTCGATACCATGTTAAGTGTAATGTTTCATATATTGATTGATTGAATACCTTACATCATATGAAGGAATATATAGCCAAATAACCTAAGAGTTACAAATGGGCTAGGCCCAAGCAACATAATACATGGGCTAAGATAATGTGGCTAAATACTTTATCTAACAATGACTTGGTAAGAGAAATGATCTGAATTTTTTTTGTTCGCAATTTTTTTTCTCAGTTCTCGTTCAACATTTGTATAAGATCGGATTTGGAGTAAGCCAAATTACCTGATTGTAAAAGGTAATGGTCTTGTTCGGGAGAGATTTTTTTATGATTAATGTGTATTCTCCGAATAATACGAGACAACGTGGTGAATTATGGCTCATAATTCTTCACTTTATGGAGATCAACAGTGGTCTTTTGTTTTATTTGGCGATATTAATGAAGTCAGATCGGAGCATGAGAGAAGCGGGTCTAATTTTTACAATAGTTCAAGTTTGTTGTTTAATAGAAAAAAACCGACCGCGCGTTGCTGCGGCAGACGCGCAGCCCGTTTAGTACTAATTTTTTGTTGCATTAATAGCCTACACGAAACGGATATTTTGTCTCGGGTAGTTACTTAGAATTGGACCTGACCTTTCAATATGCTGAATCAGAACTAATGTGAATTACTAAAGGAATATTTTCTTGAAATATAGTATTTGAAAAGCGTATGCACCGTCACTTATGCCAATGCATCATTGCACACTGATCAGTAACCTTTTTTTCTATTTCTATTTTTTACTTCAACTAGAAAAAATTCGACCGCGCGTTGCTGCGGTTGTGTTTAACGCGCGGTCATATTTGTATATACGTTGTTTGGTACCTAATATATCTAGTAGGGTTGGGTTGTTTGTTGGACGTGTACGTATATGTATGAAATATAGCTCGAAATATTTAGTGTTTTTTTGACGATGTCCGTTTCGCGTATAGTTAGTCGCGTTGTGTTCGTAAAATAATATCGAGTTGAACGGTGAAAAATTTAGCTCGCACCGAGCGAGAATATAGGGCCCGTTATTTAGTGTTTTTTAACGATGTCCGTTTCGCGCATAGTTAGTCCCGTTGTGTCCGTCTGATTTTTTCGAGTTGAACGGTGGTCTCGGAAAAATTTAACTCGGACCGGAAAAATTTAACTCGGACCGAGCGAGAAGATAGGGCCCGTTAAAAGTACGGGTGGAATCATTTTCTTTTGTTTTTTTTAAAATTATATATTTACGCTTTTTACCCCTAAAAAAATAGAAAGTTGAGGAGTCGTTTTGTATATGAAGCCGAATTTGAGGTGCCGGGTGTAGTGTGAACGCAAACTTAAAACGACATTCGGATAAAACTGAAACTACGATTTTGCCCATGCATATTAGTATATAGGATAAGGCCCGTTAAAAGTACGAGTGGAATCATTTTCTTTTGTTTTTTTTTAAATTATATATTTACGCTTTTTACCCCTAAAAAAGTAGAGAGTTGGGGGGTCGTATTGTATATGAAGCCGAATTTGAGGGGCCGGGTGTAGCGTGAACGCAAACTTAAAACGACATTCGGATAAAACTGAAACTACGATTTTGCCCATGCATATTAGTATGTAGGGGTAATATCGTCATCGTTAACCTTCTCTTCAGTTTCATCCAATAACTGCATCATAAACAGACTTGGCTATGTTAATACGTAGTACATCAATAGTTATCATTATTTCCTTATTTGCTGGATTATGAATTATAATCATTTTGACTTACCTCATCAGTCAACATGACAGTCTTTGTTGTCTCATATATGCCTTTTATCTGATTTTTAGGTGCAACTGTAATATCTTCTTATATACGGCTTTTGACGTCTTCTAAATACTTTTGGCCAGTGTTTGATCATAGATGATGTTTTACAAAATGTATCTTAAAGCAAAAGCAATAACAGAAAGAGGTTATTCAAAAATTAAAAACATCAAAATGGATCTTCAACCTTCACATGGACTTCAGATTACAATAACGCATTCATAGCCGACGTAATAGATGAATCAGAAATATCACAATCCGGAAACTCCAGACACAATTGGGCAAACTTCGGGGTAAAGAGAACCGATGGCACTACTGCTAGTTCTTATAACAATTTCCCTACCAGGCTTTCATTGTGACACAAAGGGTAGTACAAAGCTTTTGTCTCTAATACTAACATCAAATGAACTACTTCTGCATTTTGTATTTTCCTTTTGCCTTTTCTTTGGTGACACTATAACGAATACCAAAATAGAACAGACAGAGCAAAACAGGAACTCCGTAAATATATAGGCCATCATATAATTAAAAATTAGTAACAATACAGTGTGATAGAAACTCAAAGAAGGGGACAACATCGACAATCAATAAAAAGCACCATAAAGTAAAAAGGAAAAAAATAAATAAACCTAAAGACATACCTGAGTGTCACAGCAACAAAATGTCACCAACCTAATAACAATCAACAAACCATCTTTATTTAACAATGAAAAAAGATAGAAGTTCAAGGTCAGACAAAATACAATACACTTATAACATAAGATAGAAGTTCAAGGTCAGACAATTTTCCATCTATAATACAGTGGGTTCGTACATAGTAAACAAAAAATCGCAAACGGTTCACATATTGTGATACGAACAACGTTTACACTAACAAACGTATTGTCAGTCACGTGTGAAAATTGAAATATAAGAATCTAATTATTCCAATTTCGATTTGATTGATACAAATTTTAACCCTAATCCGATTAAAATACAGTAATATGCATTAAAATATTATGTAAAAAATTTTTTGCTCACAATCATTAAGTCGATTTATGTTTGAGTTTCTATAAACATAATAGCAAATAATCACCATTGTTACAACTAACCAAATTAGTACTACAATTCTTATGATAACAAATAATCCCAATATCAAAACTTGGAGCAGGTACAGTTTCATAATTTATATAAATACTAAATACATAATCACATAATTCATATAAAAATTTTGGGGTTGCGATGTAAAGTGCCTACCTACATGTGAACATGAAGTTATTAAAAAACATAAAGCTCTGATCATTCCAAAACATGAATCTTTCGACACAAAATCATATTTTTCCCCTTTAAGTGTCATCTTATATTTTTATATGTCCATAATCTATTTTTAGTCGACCCCATTCTGTAGAATAGTTTTGACCCATAAACCATTTTGCATGCCCATTTGCCCACAACCAAACACATACAATATATAAAACATAAGCTTTGCCAGTTTAGTGAGTCAAAACAGTCTTTACGGTTGTAGCTCATCTCGAACACATCCCCATACATCACAACCTTAATAAGAACAATGTTAATTTATTTATCGATAACGACCAAACTCAAAGGCAAACGTACATAAAAATAAGCATTACCTGGGAATAGAAACAAACACTGATTCTATTGACGATCGCAAGTTCACCAGCAAAATACCAGAATAAAAAACGCAAACCTAATATCCACTTCAATAATAAGAAACGCATGAATAAAAACAGTAGCAACGAAAAGTAAAGAACAATCAAGAAGAACACAGATAAACAAACCTTTGACGAAGGTCAGACGTCAAAGTTATAGAAGCTCTGTTCGTTTTCCTAAACCCCTAACGTAATAAACTAACGATAACAAACGGCAAAAAATAACATATCAATCAGAGACACATTATTTGATACAGCGGTAATGAGTTGAAAAAATTTAATGGAGACACATTACCTTAGATTTCTCTGATCCACACATATAAAATACAACAACCTCTTGTAAAATTGTAATCAAAAGTTGTAATCTGCTTCAACCATAATTATAATCGGCTTGAGACATTGTTTAGAGTAGCTTTTCAACCTACACTTTAAAAAAACATTTAAGTTACTACTGTTATACAAAAACAAAACTTCAATCACAGCTATGATGGCAAAACAGGAACAACAAATTTAAAGCTCAATCCACACCATAAGAACTGCAATATGAAGAAAGTAGGGAGTTTTAAACATAAACTATACACATATCAAAATCATAAACATGATGAAAATCACACAGCCCACGAACATAAAAAAAATATTTTTTTGGTTTTTTCTTTATCTGCAATAACACTAACAAAAAGATACGCTAGCGAATGCAAATGATACTTCCGTCAATATAACCACAACCGTCATTAATACTGCCACTACCATACGAACAACCATGAAAAATTGGGGGAAAACCCCAAAATCTTGAATAGCGAACTTACCAACATGAGTTTTGAAGCAAACAAAGTAGAAAAAAAATTATAATAAGAAATTACCTCTTCAAGGACATATCAGCGTTACTTACGAAGACAGAAACCGTGGCGCAGTTGATACAAGACCGAAGGTGAATCGACGCAAACCCTAATTTTTACCCTAAATCATCACTTGACTTTAAAAACCCACGAAAAAGGAAGACGAAAATTGATTGATGCGAAGAAATGGAATTGATCGACCATGGATTTGGTTAATTGAAATGGCGAGGAGCAGAAAGATAGTATTGGAGTAGGTGGAAGGTTGGTGGCTATGGCGAAGCAGGTTGTTTTTTATATATTGCAGGGAAATGTCGTTTAGGGCTAGGTTGTAAAGAAAACGACAAAAGTGTGAGCGGTAAATGGCGAGGAGCAGAAAGATAGTATTGGAGTAGGTGGAAGGTTGGTGGCTATGGCGAAGCAGGTTGTTTTTTATATATTGCAGGGAAATGTCGTTTAGGGCTAGGTTGTAAAAAAAACGACAAAAGTGTGAGCGGTTGGTAGGATGTATGGATAATGGATAAAGGATAATTCTCTCATTCAGTCTAAATCCTGATTTATATATTTTATAGACATGTCGTTGGGAATCAGGAAATTCACATGGTCGAATAAAGTTGGATCGAAACTAAGTAAACTTGATAGGTATCTCATATCGCCTGGAGTGTTCGATGTTTTTCCAGGTTTAAAAGCATCGTTTATAGCGAAAAAGTGGTCAGATCACTCTCCGATCTTATGTTGTAATGAGAAGTTAAACTCATACTTTCGTTAATGGGTTGACAGATAAGGTTTTAATGATGTAATCCTTCACTCTTTGGAGGAATGTACAAATGAGTTGAAGTTTCTAGCAAACTGAAGGTATTAAAATCCGATTTAAAAGAGTGGATCAAGGAATTGAAATTAAATGAGGAGGATCGAATAAAACAAATTAATGAAAGGATGGAAAAGATTGATGTCATTATAGAAAATGGAGTTGTTAATGATCAGATGTTTAATGAGCGAATTTCATTGTTTAAAGATAGGGATGATATTCAGCATTTTATTACAGGGTTAAAGACTTAAAGCTATAAATAGACATACTTTCATTTTTTTCTCAATGTTGGCTATATAATTCAAAAAATATCAATGTAAGCTATATACTTTCAGAAAGTGTACTAATATGAACGGAGAAAACTTATTAACCGGATAAACAACTCAAGGATGACTTGGCATCCTACGTGGAGAATGATGTTTGTGATACATCGGAACAAAATTGAAAGTATATAGCCTACATCGGAACAAGACTGAAAGTATATAACCTATTTGTAGCCATAAAAAATGCAAAAAAATGTTAAATAATTAACTTTACCGGTTCAGCAGGTAACTGGTAAATTTGTGTACATCGATACAACTTTTAAGAGTATATAGCCTACATTGATAGTTTTTGGAGTATATAGCCTATATTGGAACAAAAATGAAAATATATAACCTATTTATGACTTTAACCATTTATTATAGGGACCTCGCACAAAAGTCAAGATTGAAATAAGAAGTTGAAGGTGATGAAAATTCAAAAATTTTTCATCATCTTTTGAAACAAAAAAGACAACTTCAATCTATTCAATGTGTGTGTAACGACCCAACCCGTTATCCATCCAAAAACGTGCTAAATTTTTTTTCTGGGACAGTTCATCTGGACGGCGTCCAGCTCTGAAGGACTGGACGGCGTCCAGCCATCTGGGACGGCGTCCAAATACACTAAAAAGTTCTGATCAGTCTTTCTTATACACGCGGGCGAAAAACCCGCTTCCCGACACTTTTAAACCAAAACACTTTCACAATATGTCATATGTCATAATAATTAAAACTAAGAGTTTTCCATAATAAAACCGAGTTTTACAACACCAGACCCACATCGACCCAAATTACCACAAGGTGACCATTTCGACCCAATTTAATTTATACAAACTTAGACCGAGCATGGGATTCGGGGTACGCTACACAATCCTAATCAAACCAAAAGCAAGTCTTCTAAAGCAAACTACGCAAGCTCACTAGTCCCCGCTCTTACCCGAGCCACCGCATCCATGCAATCTATAAAAATGTGAACAACGAGAGGGTAAGCTAATGCTTAGTGAGTGATAATATACTACATACATATATATGCATAAAATGGACACGCCACACAAATAATCAAATACCGCATACCGGAGCATCCAAGCATAAAGGCAAGCTAAACTAAGCATACCGTACAATCACTAAGCAACGAGCTAAAGGTACATCAACAAAATATAAGTTCACCAACGACGAGGTGAACAACGCCAATAAGCTACACCCGGAGGGTTAGCTACATCACAACAATGCATTAATATATAACAATATATAAACGCCCAAGGTTAACCCCTTAACCCAATACAGAAAACCGAATACGACAATGAAGATTGGCCGAACTACACGAGCCTTAGTAATCCGAAACCACACGAGATTACTATCTTCAACAAGACAACATCGAGGTTGGCCGAACTACACTAGCCTTAGTAATCCGAACTACACGAGATCACTACCTCAATAAGATGACCGAACTACACGCGTCACCGTGAATTCGAACTACACGAGATTCACTTCCGATAAGATGACCGAACTACACGCGTCATCGTGAATCCGAACTACACGAGATCCACTTTCACAATTTCAAAACCCACGGTCACGGGATTATAAAATCCACCACATCGGGGTTATCCACAACACAACAATATCAACCCTTCGCCATTGGGGTTATATACTCCACATCACAAACACGTGTGATAACGTACACACAAAACGTGTACCTCGCCAAAGGTGGTCAACCAAAACGCACAACCGTGACAATTGGACCTAAACGCAAGTTCATCAAATCCACCTATATGTGAAGTGAGCTCTATAACCGAGAACCACTTCACCCAACCCGCACCCATCCTACACATACACATGTACATAGGATATTAACACTCACCTTATCGCCTTGATGAATGCCACCGAATAATCCGCAACCCGTCATGGGAAAGTACCTATTCCATTATCACAAAACACACAACACAATTAGGGTTGACTTACAAACCAACCCATTTGACACTTAGTGCAAATTCGACCTGAATGCACTTTCAAGCACAAAACGCGCCCAAACTAACCAATAATCACTAACAATAGTGACAATGGTCCTAATACGCCAATTACACCCAAACACAAGTGTTAAACACTCGTCTTGCCCATATTGACACCAAAACCCTAATTCGACCCATTTCAAAATTAGGTAACCAAACACACCCAAAAGTGTTCCAACACTTCCATAATCACTAACCCTAGTGATTAAACTCATTTTCAAAGTCTAATCAAGGCCAAATCGTCAACCAACCCAAAACCCTCCAAATGACAAGAATAACTAGTCACCATAACTCATTTCATCATCTAAGAGGGTTTCACAACAAACTAGCTCAAAACCCTAACTTGAATATCAAATCTAACAAATGAAATTTGGAGTTTGAGCTTACCAATACTACCACAACGTAACTAGGAGCGAGATGAACAACTTTAGAACCCGAACTTTGGTGAGAATCCGACTCCTTCTTCTCCAAATCAACCTCTCTCTCTCTAAACTCTTACTCTCTCACTAGAACAAGATGAGAGGGTTTGTGTGGGTGTTAGTGGAGCAAATGAGGCTCCTAGAACTGATCTTGTGGCCTTAACTCGTTTCACATGTGAAAAATACCATTTTGCCCCTCTAAATATCTCAAAGTAAAACAGCTGGCCCGTCAGACAAATTGGACGGCGCCCAACATTCTGGACGGCGTCCAGTTCTTCACTGCTGGATGGCGTCCCCCATTCTGGACGGCGTCCCAAACACTGAAAAGGCAGAAACCGAAACAGGGTGTTACAACTCTCCCCCACTTAGAATCGATCACGTCATCGTGATCTTCGTCATTTAACCGAACGGACCACACCCAACGGTCCTCGAACATAAGTCCCTATCCGACTTTCCTAGACAATTCTTCCCAATGAATCATCCTTTAACAACTAAATCGTCACCCGCGATTTATCAAATCACAATCCGAGCGCTAAAACCTTACTCAATCTCTCACATCGGGAAGAACTCAACCAATATCGAACCGAGATATCAATCCCCTAGCGTACCCTTACCGAGTACAATGCTAAAAGCAACCAAGTCAACCTAAGGTCAACAACACGAAACGATAGAGACTGAACCAAACGAATCCTTATGGATAACACCAATCACTAAACATCCCTTGTAGTGCGCAATACGACCCATACGCAGCTACCGTAACATCATAACAAACGGTTAAAACCGATAGCGCCCAAAACGACTATGGCAACGCTAATCCAAAGGTGTACCAAAATCGACAATCGTCACACCCCTAACAACATGTGAGCGAAGCACGGCTATCGCATCACTAATCCTACAACATGGTTCTCACGACCCCACCATCGGTGTATAAATCAACTGATAGTTCACACAACATGGTCCTTACGACCCCACCATTGGTGTATAAAACAACCAATAGATCAAACATCACGGTCCTTACGACCCCACCATTGGTGTATAAACAACCAATAGATCAAACAACATGAAGGCTGGCCGAAAACACACGCGCCTTAGTGAATCCGAACTACACGCGACTCACTACCTTCCTCGCAACAACAATCGGGATTGGCCGAACTACACGCGCCATAGTGAATCCGAATTTCACGAGAGTCACTATCCCTAAGGAATGACCGAACTACACGAGTCATTTGTGAATCCGAACTACACGAGACTCACTCCTCAATACAATGACCGAAACCACACGAGTCATTGGTGAATCCGAACTACACGCGATTCACTTCCATAATAAGATGACCGAACTACACGCGTCATCGTGAATCCGAACTACACGAGATCCACAACTCAACACCGGATGAAGTCAGCGGACCCCGAAAGTCATGCTTCACCGATATAACACATACGCCCATGATGAAGTCAGCGGACCCCGAAGGTCATGCTTCACCAATCACATATTCCCATGATGAAGTCAGCGGACCCCGAAGGTCATGCTTCACCAATCAATAATCCCATGATGAAGTCAGCGGACCCCGAAGCTCATGCTTCACCAATCAATAATCCCATGATGAAGTCAGCGGACCCCGAAGGTCATGTTTCACCAATCAACGCCCTTTTGGCCTCAAACAACGAGTAGCGTAACATCGCGCTCTACTACGCCATAGTGAATCCTAACGGATACCACTAACCATTCACACAATCGAGCAAGAACCACCTATATCAAACATAAGCACAAAACAATAATTCCCCAAAAGAGAACCCGACACACACATCCCTTAACCGAGGGATTTCACCTTGCTCGCGAAACACATCCATTATCTCTCAACGAGATTTACCACATTACCACTTCGGTGATAATTTAAATCCAAAATCATAAGTACAATTTAACCGAAATTGTACTCTACCACAAATCGACCAAAACTTGGTCCCAACACAAGTTTCGGATCTACCATAAGCATTATTCGAATTCTCACCCTAAGGTCTCCTCGTGCGGGAGTGTAACTCCCCCACTTGGAACTACGTTCCATATCCACAACTCGTACTACCGTACAGTGCTACCAAAGGTAGACTTTACCAATAATTGGGTTCACACGACCCATCGACATATCTTGATCCAACCTTGAGCATACCAAGGATCTTAATCTATCCTTAAACACTTCGAACGAAAAGTGTACCACGATTACACAAACCATACCCTCGCAATCATCCAATTGCTTTAGTTTGTCAAATTTCACCTAGTCACTCATGTACCTAAGGGTTTCTCCCGGTACCCTAAGTACAATGTAACCACAACCCAATCGGAGCCGAACACTACGCTAGTAGGTATGAAAGAGGTACCTAATGTCGCATCACGTAGACTCCTTTACCAACATACATCGAGATCAACACTCGATTTCAAGGAATTCAACCCACCCGACGAACCTCATGGTTCATCAACTTCAACCCGAAAGCGAACACGCGCTTAACGACCGAACACCAAAACCCATTTCCATGGTTTGGTAGAAACATTTCCCAATACTAAGGAATGCTTGGTTGGACCAAGTCTTACGCCCTTCGCCCATCAATCAAAACGTCGCCATATGGTACTTCCATTAGGAACCTCACCCATATCAATAACATGCACAACACAATGCATTTAATAAACTCAAACTCAACGGCGCATAATAAATAATCAAAGGACATATTTATTAAAATGAAACGTACCTTAACGTCTCCTTGCCGCACCCGTCCCCGCTAACTTGGGACATTCTGACTTACGATGTCCTTCTTCTTGGCAATTGAAGCACACCATGCCATCACCCTTTGGTACCGGACATTCCCAAGACTTGTGACCCCTCATGCCACAATTGTAACACCTAGACGTACTAGCATCCGATATACCTGTCCGTGTACCACCCTTGCTCACACTCGGACCCTTAGTCCTCTTACTTGGAGCACCATAAGAAACAACCCTTCTTTCATTTGAAGGTTCACCCTTCTTGGATCGTGAATACGACTCGAAACCTCTAGCCAAGGCGAATAATTCCGCAAACAATTTCGCTTGACCCCGGCTAATTTTACTCTTCAAGTCATCATTCAAGGTCCGATAGAAATCCCCCATCAACATACGATCATTCCCCAAATACTCTGGACAAAAACGAGCATTCGCCATAAAGGTCGTCTTGAGAGTATTCAAATCCATAGAACCCTGTTGCAAATTTCTCAACTCATTACGCAATTCCGACAAATCGGCTGAAGTTCGAAATTCCTCGAAGAATTCCTCCTTAAACTCATCCCACGATAAAGCTATAAACGGCTCACCACTGACAAGATCAATCTTACCATCCTACCAATCCTTCGCCCTACCCCGCAACAAACTAGTAGCGAGTCTTGTCCTCTTCTCGGGAGGGCATTCAATAGTACGAAAACACCCTTCGACATTCGAAATTCAAGTTGTGCTTATCAAAGGATCCGGTTTCCCGTCATACATTGGGGGTTTAGTCCTCATGAAGCTCTTAAGACAACGCTCCATTCCACTACTACCTTGAAGTTCGGAATACTTCCTATCCATTTCTTCTCGTAATGCACTCATTTGCTCCACAACGGCGACCGTAATTCTAGCGTTAAACTCTAGATCGTTCGTCTCGATCCCGTTTCCCGTCGCATTTCTAAGGAATGCAAAAGCGATTAGATCACAAACGTATAAAGCACACACACAATACCGCCCCCATCTTGCTAAGCATTTGTCGTACATCACTTGCTAGACACGATTTGCACCCGTAATAAGGTTTGCAAGTCCTTATTACGCACACACGCCGTATCAACTCGTTAGTAC
This sequence comes from Rutidosis leptorrhynchoides, assembly GCF_046630445.1. NCBI lineage: Eukaryota > Viridiplantae > Streptophyta > Magnoliopsida > Asterales > Asteraceae > Rutidosis > Rutidosis leptorrhynchoides. The sequence continues at coordinate 347,190,640 of NC_092335.1, read as the reverse complement.
AATGACCGCCTCGCTCGATGATATAAACAAACACAAACAAAATTCTACGCGATATTAACACACGCGAGAATTATTATCACAACACAATAATATATTAATAATATCCGCATTACTAATATAAACGTTAGTCCACCTACAAACAAGGCACTAACTATAACCTATTCCGACCCGTACTCCTACAAGTCCCGTAACAAATAAGCACACACAAAAGTCTAAGTCTAGGCACCTATCTCAAGTCGCTTAAATCCCTTAGACCATGCTCTGATACCACTTGTAACGACCCAACCCGTTATCCATCAAAAAACGTGCTAATTTTTTTTTTCTAGGACAGTTCATCTGGACTGTGTCCAGCTCTGAAGGACTGGACGGCGTCCAGCCATCTGGGACGGCGTCCAAATACACTAAAAAGTTCTGATCAGTTTTTCTTATGCACGCGGGCGAAAAACCCGCTTCCCGACACTTTTAAACCAAAACACTTTCACAATATGTTATAATAATTAAAATTAAGAGTTTTCCATAATAAAACCGAGTTTTACAACACCGGGCCCACATCGACCCAAATTACCACAAGGTGACCATTTTGACCCAATTTAATTTATACAAACTTAGACCGAGCATGGGATTGGGGGTACGCTACCCAATCCTAATCAAACCAAAAGCAAGTCTTCTAAAGCAAACTACGCAAGCTCACTAGTCCCCGCGCTTACCCGAGCCACCGCATCCATGCAATCTATGAAAATGTAAACAACGAGAGGGTAAGCTAATGCTTAGTGAGTGATAATATACTACATACATATATATGCATAAAATGGACACGCCACACAAATAATCAAATACCGCATACCGGAGCATCCAAGCATAAAGGCAAGCTAAACTAAGCATACCGTACAATCACTAAGCAACGAGCTAAAGGTACATCAACAAAATATAAGTTCACCAACGACGAGGTGAACAACGCCAATAAGCTACACCCGGAGGGTTAGCTACATCACAACAATGCATTAATATATAACAATATATAAACGCCCAAGGTTAACCCCTTAACCCAATACAGAAAACCGAATACGACAATGAAGATTGGCCGAACTACACGAGCCTTAGTAATCCGAAACCACACGAGATTACTATCTTCAACAAGACAACATCGAGGTTGGCCGAACTACACGAGCCTTAGTAATCCGAACTACACGAGATCACTACCTCAATAAGATGATCGAACTACACGCGTCACCGTGAATCCGAACTACACGAGATTCACTTCCGATAAGATGACCGAACTACACGCGTCATCGTGAATCCGAACTACACGAGATCCACTTTCACAATTTCAAAACCCACGGTCACGGGATTATAAAATCCACCACATCGGGGTTATCCACAACACAACGATATCAATCCTTCGCCATTGGGGTTATATACTCCACATCACAAACATGTGTGATAACGTACACACAAAACGTGTACCTCGCCAAAGGTGGTCAACCAAAATGCACAACCGTGCCAATTGGACCTAAAAGCAAATCCATCAAATCTACCTATATGTGAAGTGAGCTCTATAACCGAGAACCACTTCACCCGACCCCCACCCATCCTACACATACACATGTACATAGGATATTAACACTCACCTTATCGCCTTGATGAATGCCACCGAATAATCCGCAACCCGTCAATGGTAAGTACCTATTCCATTATCACAAAACACACAACATAATTAGGGTTGACTTACAAACCAACCCATTTGACCCTTAGTGCAAATTCGACCCGAATGCACTTTCAAGCACAAAACGCGCCCAAACTAACCAATAATCACTAACAATAGTGACAATGGTCCTAATACGCCAATTACACCCAAACACAAGTGTTAAACACTCGTCTTGCCCATATTGACACCAAAACCCTAATTCGACCCATTTCAAAATTAGGTAACCAAACACACCCAAAAGTGTTCCAACACTTCCATAATCACTAACCCTAGTGATTAAACTCATTTTCAAAGCCTAATCAAGGCCAAATCGTCAACCAACCCAAAACCCGCCAAGTGACAAGAATAACTAGTCACCATAACCCATTTCATCATCTAAGAGGGTTTCACAACAAACTAGCTCAAAACCCTAACTTGAATATCAAATCTAACAAATGAAATTCAGAGTTTGAGCTTACCAATACTACCACAACGTAGCTAGGAGCGAGATGAACAACTTTAGAACCCGAGCTTTGGTGAGAATCCGACTCCTTCTTCTCCAAATCAACCTCTCTCTCTAAACTCTTACTCTCTCACTAGAACAAGATGAGAGGGTTTATGTGGGTGTTAGTGGAGCAAATGAGGCTCCTAGAACTGATTTTGTGGCCTTAACTCGTTCTACATGTGAAAATACCATTTTGCCCCTCTAAATATCTCAAAGTAAAATAGCTGGCCCGTCAGACAAATTGGACGGCGTCCAACATTCTGGACGGTGTCCAGTTCTTCACTGCTGGACGGTGTCCCCCATTCTGGACGGAGTCCCAAACACTGAAAAGGCAGAAACAGAAACAGGGTGTTAGAGTGTGATGATAGATGGTGAGTGGATTACTGATATGGTACGCATCAAAAATGCTTTCTTTGTAACATTCATGAAATTTGAGGCATTATTTTATTATATTTTTATAGAGAAATATTCATTTGCATCTATAAATTAAGTTGAGATCCAACGGACAAATCTCAACCCTTAGATTAATTACATCTCAACCCTTGGATTACTTACAGATGATTTCAGATCCATATAAATACATAAAATAAAAACGTAATTCAGATTCACGAAGAACAACGAACGTGATGAACATCAAATCATCAATAAACAAAATTAACACTTCAAATCGATCGAATTAGTTCCTGGAGTAGCGATTATCGTCATCTGTAACGAATTTCAGTTTAAAATATCATCAAATTCTACAAATTGATGAAGAACAGTTGTGTTTGTCTTCGTATGAACAACAAATTCAAATTCAAGATGTAAGGCTTTTTATATCAAGATTCCTGAATGAAAAATGTTGTAAATCATGTCTAGAACACTCGTCAATCATCATCTTCAACTAAAACAACACATAAATCATCAATTCGACGATTCAACTTTCATTTGACTTTTTCACAGAAACTTTGACTCCGAAATTCGGATTCGATTCTTCGAATTGAGATCTGAGATTTTTCAAAGAGCTTCACGAGTTGAAAATGAACAAATCTGCACTTTTACTTTTCGCTTTAACACTCTAGATGTAACGACCCGGAAAAAACAACATTGACGGCGTCGTTAACTTAGGTCCCGTTAGGTGGTCATAGTTCCTAAATGAGACACGTTTGACCAAAATTATGTCGCATTCATTTGAAACGTGCAAGACTTACAAAGTTTAGTTTACCAAAGGGTTCGACCACAAGGTTAAGTTTACCAAAGTAATAAAGTAAAATGAAATAACTTGCGACATAATATAAGTTGAAAATAACGAATGTTATCCATAGCGTAAGTATGTAAACAATTATGCTTGAATCCAAAGGTGCTATCACTAGTGTATACATGTATGCTTGACCCCAAGCAAGAAATCAAAGTATACAGAAGCAAGTATCAAGTAGCCAAGTATGAACCTGAGAAAGATATAGAAAACTGTCAACGAAAAACGTTGGTGAAATCATAGGTGTATTTGTAAAACGTTGTTTTGAACCACAAGCAAGTATAAAGTTGATTATCTAAATCGTTTGCATTCCAAAAGTTGTTGTTTGTATCACGAGCACCCAATTATCTAAGCTTAACTGAATAAGTACCTCTGAATCCATAGTGTTAGAACCTACACTATACACGATAAAATTATATTTCATCCGCTAACGGTAGCGAACCGTCTGAATGAGGGTTCGTCAAAACCGTATGGACACATAACATAATTACTCGCTTACACCCTATAAGTGTAACTAATGATAATTGAATTGAGGATTTTTGTTCTAACTCGTACGTGGAATGTTTGTTTTCGTACTTGTGTTCAAAGTATAAAAGTATAAACCGTATATGTTTCTCATCCCATGATTTAAAGTATAAAAGTTGTTGAAAAGATGGGACTATGATCTCACCTTGAGTGCACGAGTATAAAGTTACTTCACAAAGTAAACGTGTGCATGAAAGTTGTTTAGCCTTGACCTAAACAATTAAGTTGTATCAATTAACGGTTACAACATAAGGTCAGGCGAAATGTGTTCAATTAGTCCTATGGCTCATTACGACTCGATTATATATAGCATGTGAATCACGTTGTCAAGTTTCATGCAAGAAATAAGTATAAAAGCATGTTAGAACGATTGCATACGCATTTGGTTAAGTTTGACTAAAAGTCAAACTTGGTCAAAGTCAAAGTCAACGGGGTCGGGTCGGGTATTCGACAATTTTTATTCAATTAGTAATCATATATAAACATGTTGGTCAAGTTTCATGTTAATCGGAGTTGCGAGTAAGCGGGGTTGGATTTGTGAAAACACATAATAAGTTAGTCTACTTTTTCTGTGTAACATCCCGCATTTTTCCGTTAATTCCTTTTAACGCCCGTCTTTTTTTTAAAATAATATCTTTTCTCTTCTATATTCGTACTTATCATTAACTAATGTTCTTGATATTCCCGTTATTAGATTGTAACATTTTTCGTTTACTCTCGTGCGTTTAAATTAATTCGTTTGGTTAATTCACGCACCCGTTTCCAAACACGAGGGACCGAAGTTACCAATGGACCAAAGAAGTTGACTAGTTGAACTAGTCCAACTCCTCACCACCACTCATTCATTTTCACCTCCTCATTCATGTTTTCTTCCATCTTTTTCTCTCATTTCTTCAAACAAAGATTTATCATCTAAATTCAATCAAGGAAGTTCATCACAAAACAAATTACATATTCGTGATCCTCTCATCATCCTCTTCATTTTGATACCAATTTCATAGCTTGGGGTAAGCTTTTAAAAATCTCTAATTTTCATAAATTAGATCTTTAAACTTAAAAGTGTGTTAATTAGTGTCTATGGCTCGAGTCTAGTATGAATATGTGAATTATTTGCTCGATCTTGTTATTTTGCATAAACTAGCATGAACTTGAAATGGGTTTGTTAAATTCTTGATTTTGGTTGATTAAATGTTGTTTAAATGTTAAAGTTCATGTATTAATTGTGTTACTAGCATCATTAGCTTCAATTTGATGTGTAGGTTGACTTGGAAAGACTTCATTAACATGATTGTTGATTTTGTGAATTTTGGTTAGGGTTTGATAGACTTAAAATGAACTTTTGATGCTTTGAATGCCATGAAATGTTGTTAGTAAGTGTTTAGTTGCAATGTATGTTTAATTACTTTCGAAACAGCATATCATATGTGTAAATTGGATTCCCGAATCACCATTTGCATTTTTTGGAGCTTGAAACGTTAAATAATGATCATTCGACGAGGTTTTTCGTTTTTGTTAATGATGAATTTGATTGATGGTATGTGTTTGGTTGTGTTCCTTGTCAAAATACCTTTCCAAAAATATAAGATACGTGTTTTAAATATTTACGGTTCATAAATTAGACTTGTTTGAAGTTTGGCTCGTTTTAACACTTGAAAGCTACCCAGATTTCTGAACAGGTACTCACCGTGGCGTGGGCCTCTAGGCCGCGGCGCGGCTTAACACAGGCTCAGATTCCTGGGACCATCAAAAGCCTCGACTCCCAAAAATAGCTTTAGCCCGCGGCGCGGGTTAAAACAGGGAAAAATGGCTTTTTAAATTTCAATTTTACATTAACTCCTAACTATGCTACGCACCTCCAATTACCTTGTAACTTGTTCTAACATGTTTATATATGATTCTAATTGAAGAAAAATTGTCGGAGACCCGACCCGAACGCGTTGACTTTTCGTTGACTTTGACCAAAGTTTGACTTTTAGTCAAACATTACCAAACGTTTATGCGATCGTTCTAACATGATTCTATACTTGTATCTTGCATGAAACTTGACAATTTGATTCACATGCTATATATAATCGAGTCATAATGAGCCATAGGACTAATTGAACATCTTTGACCAATCGTGACTATCGTTATTGATACAATTTACTTGTTTAGGTCAAGGCTAAACAACTTTCATGCACACGTTTACTTTGTGAAGTACCTTTATACTCGTGCACTCGAGGTGAGATCATAGTCCCACCTTTTCAACAACTTTTACTCTTTAAACTATTGGGATGAGAAACATATACGTACCATACTTTTATGCTTTGAACACAAGTACGAAAACAAACATTCCACGTGCGAGTTTGAACAAAAAGCCTCAATTCAATTATCATTAGTTACACTTGCAGGGTGTAAATGAGAACTTATATTATGTGATCACATGGGCTTGACGAGCCTCATTCGGACGGTTCGCTACCGTTAGCGGATGAAATATATTTTCGGGTTTAGTGTATGTTCTAACACTACGTAACAGGGTACAAAACAGTTAAGTCTTCATAATTGGGTGCTCGCGAACGTACTTTTGGAATGCAAACGATTTGGATAATCAACTATACAAAATCTTGTGGTTCAAAACAAAGTTTACAAATACACCTATGATTTCACCAACGTTTTTCGTTGACAGTTTTCTATATGTTTCTCAGGTTTATACTTGGCTACTTGATACATGCTTCCGCACACTTTAATTACTTGCTTGGAGTCAAGCATACATGCATACACTAGTGATAGCACCTTTGGATTTAAGCATACTGTTTATATACTTACGCTATTTATAGCAACCGTGATTTTGAACTTATTATGTCACAAGTTATTTCATTTATACTTTATAACTTTTGTAAACTTATACATGTTGTCAAACCGTTTGGTTTACTTAAAACTTTGAAAGTCATGCACGTTTCAAATGAATACGACATAATCTTGGTCAAACGCGTCTCATTTAGGGACTATGATAACGTAACGGGACCTAAGTTAACGGCGCCGTCAATGACGATTTTGTCGGGTCACTACAGATGGTATCAGAGCGTTGTTTGTTGGGAACTAGGATATGCATTTGTGTGTCTGATAGAGTCGTTAGGACGCATTAGTGAATCTAGACTACAACCGGATAGTTAATCATTGCATCCTGACTTACATTTGCTATAGATAGCACTTACTTGACTACTTGTGCATTATACTTAAATCTTTCTTAGGTGAACTCCATAATGGTACCAAACTTTCATCATACGAACTCGTACTCTGCCACTTTCTGGTAACACACGTAAATTCAAGATTCATACGCATAAGGAGGACGACGACTTCATTAGTCACACTAGTTTGGGAACTCTGTCTCCCATGTTGTTATTCATCACCGTCCCATATTACTATCCACAAGTGCCGTAAAGTTTCCACCACCATGAAAATCACTGACCGCTACCGATGTTACACCGGTGTTCTTCACTATCTACCATTTCTTGGTACTACCACCAATACTCTAGGAGAGTATCATCATCAATAATTATCACTACGGTTGCGTACTACTTATTATCATAATTCGCTACTCTTTTCGTACCTAAAGACATTATTGTTTGAATTGAACCGCATTGACGTGAACAATCGTTTATACACTTCCCTCGGGAAACGCTTCTTCAGAGTTGCACTAATTCTTTCGATTCAATACGAGTCACGTGAGAGACGTCGTTACACTTTGTTCATTTTAAAACTTCACGATCACACGAACTTGATTCTATGGAGTGATGTGGGAATGGAGGTATGAGTTAACGTAATATAACGACACTCGATCAACGTGGTTATATTATGGTAAGTCATACCAAAGTTCTAATGACACGTGATGGTGATTGGACTCGATCAACCTAGTCACCACCATGTGCCATGTACATGATTTCATTTTTCTTGTTGGATATTTGAAAACTCCAAGAATTTTGATAACAACCATACCGGGGACACATCTTCGATTATTGTCGAACCATATTTATGCTTCCGAATGAATGACAAATTCTTTCAACTTCAAAACGTATGTTACACGTGTATACTATCTCGTTTTTGCACAGTTTTATCGAAGAACTACAATATGCTTGTTATGCTCACATCGAGGCTGAAACTTCTCTCGCATTACACTCGTACTTCCTTTTAAGGAAATCCTTTATCTAAATTCTCAATGGAGAGAGAGACTCTTCACGTTATACTAGTATTCACCACGAGGGTGAATAGTCCTAACGAACATTTTCAGAACCCGATAAGAAACTTGCTCTAACAAACGTTTTCGGAAACCGATAAATCTTCCACGGCGCGAATTTCTTGAGAAACAAAAACTTGTTCAAACATATCTTAAAGAAATGTACCTCGTTTTGGATCGAGATGCTCGTTTCACTTCTAAATTTTTGGGGTGCCTTACAAGAAGCCTTGGAACCACGTTTAGACATGGGTACCGTGTATCACCCACAAACCGACGAACAAAGAAAATGTACGATTCAAACCTCGGAAACCATAACACGAATTTATGTTATCGACTTCAAATTTACTAGAGAAAAGTATTTGCCTTTAGCTGAATTCTAGTGCTACAATAATTTTCATTCGAATATTAACGCCACACCTTTCGAGAACTCATATAGTCGCAATTGACGTTTTCTAAATTGTTGAACCGAAGTAGGTGACATGCAAACCACCGGACCCAAACTCATTCATGAAATAACCGTTATGATCGTTCAATTCCAAGAAAGACTCAAGACGGCCCATAGTCGCCAAATGAGCTACACCGATGTTAGACGTAAACCTTTCGAATTCCTAGTGGGTGACCGCGTAATATTGTATATCGCACCTTGGAAAGGTGTAATCTGTTTCGGAAAACATAGAATTCTAAATCCGCGATACATTAATCCTTTTGAAATCTTGGGGCGTATTGGACCCATTGCTAGCCGTTTAGATTTTCCGACTCATTTGAGTCTCGGTTCATCCTACATTCCATGTATCAACTTAAAGAGGTGTCTTGCCGAACGACAACTTGTTATTCCTTTTGATGAACTCACTATCGATGACAAACTTCACTTCATAGGGAAAACCGGTTGAAATTGTGAATCGTGAAACCAACTCTAAAACGACGTAAAATATCGACCGTCAAAGTTCGTTGGAATGCCCAAGGAAATACCTTCACTCATTCGTAGAATTGGCAACGCAAGATTTCGAGGAAGAAACAACGACTACTACTTCCAACTAAATTTCGGGACAAAATTTCATTTAAGGTGTAGGTAATGTAACATCCCGCATTTTTCGGTTAATTCATTTTAACGCCCGTCTTTTTTTTTTAAAATAATATCTTTTCTCTTCTATATTCGTACTTATCGTTAACTAATGTTCTTGATATTCCCGTTATTAGATTGTAACATTTTTCGTTTACTCTCGCGCGTTTAAATTAATTCGTTTGGTTAATTCACGCACCCGTTTCCAAACACGAGGGACCGAAGTTGCCAATGGACCAAAGAAGTTGACTAGTTGAACTAGTCCAACTCCTCACCACCACTCATTCATTTTCACCTCCTCATTCATGTTTTCTTCCATCTTTTTCTCTCATTTCTTCAAACAAAGATTTATCATCTAAATTCAATCAAGGAAATTCATCACAAAACAAATTACATATTCGTGATCCTCTCATCATCCTCTTCATTTTGATACCAATTTCATAGCTTGGGGTAAGCTTTTAAAAATCTCTAATTTTCATAAATTAGATCTTTAAACTTAAAAGTGTGTTAATTAGTGTCTATGGCTCGAGTCTAGCATGAATATGTGAATTATTTGCTCGATCTTGGTATTTTGCATAAACTAGCATGAACTTGAAATGGGTTTGTTAAATCCTTGATTTTGGTTGATTAAATGTTGTTTAAATATTAAAGTTCATGTATTAATTGTGTTACTAGCATCATTAGCTTCAATTTGATGTGTAGGTTGAGTTGTAAAGACTTCATTAACGTGATTGTTGATTTTGTGAATTTTGGTTAGGGTTTGATAGACTTAAAATGAACTTTTGATGCTTTGAATGCCATGAAATGTTGTTAGTAAGTGTTTAGTTGCAATGTATGTTTAATTACCTTCAAAACGGCATATCATATATGTAAATTGGATTCCCGAATCACCATTTGCATTTTTTTGGAGCTTGAAACGTTAAATAATGATCATTCGACGAGGTTTTTCGTTTTTGTTAATGATGAATTTGATTGACGATATGTGTTTGGTTGTGTTCCTTGTCAAAATACCTTTCTAACGATATAAGATACGCGTTTTAAGTATTTACGGTTCATAAATTAGACTTGTTTGAAGTTTGGCTCGTTTTTACACTTGAAAGCTACCCAGATTTCTGAACAGGTACTCACCGAGGTGCGGGCCTCTAGGCCGCGGCGCGGCTTAACACAGGCTCAGATGCCCGGGACTATCAAAAGCCTTGACTCCCAAAAATAGCTTTAGCCCGCGACGCGGGTGATTTAGCCGCGGCGCGGCTTAAAACAGGGAAAAATGGCTTTTTAAATTTCAATTTTACATTAACTCCTAACTATGCTACGCACCTCCAATTACCTCGTAACTTGTTCTAACATGTTTATATATGATTCTAATTGAAGAAAAATTGTCGGAGACCCGACCCGAACGCGTTGACTTTTCGTTGACTTTGACCAAAGTTTGACTTTTAGTCATACATTACCAAACGTTTATGCGATCGTTCTAACATGATTCTATACTTGTATCTTGCATGAAACTTGACAATTTGATTCACATGATATATATAATCGAGTCATAATGAGCCATAGGACTAATTGAACATCTTTGACCAATCGTGACTATCGTTATTGATACAACTTACTTGTTTAGGTCAAGGCTAAACAACTTTCATGCACACGTTTACTTTGTGAAGTACCTTTATACTCGTACACTCGAGGTGAGATCATAGTCCCACCTTTTCAACAATTTTTACGCTTTAAACTATTGGGATGAGAAAGATATACGTACCATACTTTTATGCTTTGAACACAAGTACGAAAACAAACATTTCACGTGCGAGTTTGAACAAAAAGCCTCAATTCAATTATCATTAGTTACACTTACAGGGTGTAAATGAGAACTTATATTATGTGATCACATGGGCTTGATGAGCCTCATTCGGACGGTTCGCTACCGTTAGCGGATGAAATATATTTTCGGGTTTAGTGTATGTTCTAACACTACGTAACAGGGTACAAAACAGTTAAGTCTTGATAATTGGGTGCTCGCGAACGTACTTTTGGAATGCAAACGATTTGGATAATCAACTATACAAAATATTGTGGTTCAAAACAAAGTTTACAAATACACCTATGATTTCACCAACGTTTTTTGTTGACAGTTTTCTATATGTTTCTCAGGTTCATACTTGGCTACTTGATACATGCTTCAGCACACTTTGATTACTTGCTTGGATTCAAGCATACATGCATACACTAGTGATAGCACCTTTGGATTTAAGCATACTGTTTACATACTTACGCTATTTATAGTAACTGTGATTTTGAACTTATTATGTCGCAAGTTATTTCATTTATACTTTATAACTTTTGTAAACTTATACATGTTGTCGAACCGTTTGGTTTACTTAAAACTTTGCAAGTAATGCACGTTTCAAATGAATGTGACATAATTTTGGTCAAACGCGTCTCATTTAGGGACTATGATAACATAACGGGACCTAAGTTAACGGCGCCGTCAATGACGATTTTGTCGGGTGGCTACATTCTGCACAGGAGCAGCGCTTCAAAACCAGGAGCGGCGCTCTTGAGGACCCAGAAGCGGCACTCTTGTTTCCAGGAGCGGCGCTCTGACGTCTGAAGAAAAACTCCACAAAAGTCTGACCAGGAGCGGCTCTCTTAGTGCAGAAGCAGCGCTGCTGTACCTGGGAAAATGCTGTTTCTGAATTTTAACAAGTGCACGAACCAAACTTCAAACAAACACAACTAATGAATCGTAAATATTCAAAACACGTATCTTATATCGTTGGAAAGGTAATTTAATGAGGAATATAACTAAACACAAAACATCAATCAAGTCCTTCATTTACAACAACCAAATTCTCGTCGAATGATCATTAAATGTTCATGATCAAAGTTTCTAGTTCGTAAAACGCATAAGATGATTCGGGAATCCAATTTACACATACGATATGCCTTTTCGAAGGAAATTACGCATACAATGCAATTAAACACTTACCAACAACATTTCAAAGCATTTGGTGCATCAAAAGTTCGTTTTAAAATCTATCAAACCCTAACCAAGAATCATGAAATCAATAATCATGTTAATGAGGTCTTACTAAGCCAACCAACATATCAAATTGAAGCTAATGATGCTAGTAACACATTTAATACACGTACTTTAACATTTAAACAACATTTAATCAACCAAAATCAAGCATTAAACTAACCCATTTCAAGTGTTCATGCTAGTTACTCAAAACAACAAAATCAAGCAAACAAATCACATATCCATGTTAGACTTGAGCCATAGACACTAACTAACACCATTCAAGTCAAAAACAATAAGAACATGAAATCTAGAGTTTTAGAAAAGTTACCCAAACGAGATGAAATTAGTATCAAGTTGTAGAGGAAGATGCAGGGATTCCAAATATGCAATTTGTTTTGATGTTAGCTTCTTGATTTGGATTTAGATGATGAATTAAAGATTTGGGTGAAATAGGTGTTCTTGAAACTAGAGAGAAAAGAGAGAAAGAGAGAAGGATGGGTGAATGGAATGAGTGGTGGTGGTGGTGGGTTGACTAGTTGACCTAGTCAACTAGTTTGCCCACTCGGCAAGTTTAGTCCCTCGAGTTTAAAAGCGGGTGCGTGAATTAACCGAACGAAATATTTTAAATACTCTAGGGTAACGAGAGATGTTACAATTAATTAACAGAAAAAAAAAAAATTAAAACGCTAATCAACGAACGATACGAATTTAGATAACGAAGGTATTATCTTAAAAAAAAAGATGGCGCTAAAATAAATTAACGGAAAAATGCGGGATGTTACATTACCCACACCTTAAAAGAAATTTCGTCATGAAATTTAGTTGGAAGTAGTTGTTGTTGTTTCTCCCTCGAGATCTTGCGTTGCCAGTTCTACGAATGGGTGAAGGTACTTCCTTGGGTATTCCAACGAACTTTGACGGTCGGGATTTCACGTTGTTTTAAAGTTTGGTTTCACTATTCATAGTTCTCCTAGGAAGTGATGGTTGTTGTCGATAGTAAGCTCATCGAAAAGGATAACAAGTTCTTGTTTCCAAGACACGTCTTTAAGTTTGATACACAGAATGTAAGATGAACGAAATTTTTTTGAGTTGGGAGTTCGAAACGGTAAGCAACGGGTCCAATACGCCCCAGGATTTTAAAAGGATCCAAATGTCGCGGATTTATCGTTCTACGTTTTCCGAAACGGATTACACCTTTCAAGGTGCGATATTTAATATTACGCGCTCACCCACTAGGAATTCGAGAGGCTTACGTCTAACATCGGCATAGTGGCGATTACAGGCCGTCTTGGGTCTCTTGGATTTGAACGATCTTAACAGTTATTTCATGAATGAGTGCGGGTCCGGTGGTTTGATTGTCGCTTACTTCGGCCCAACAATTTAAGAGAACGACATTTGCGGCCACATAAAGTTTCGAAAAGGTGTGGCGTTAATACTCGAATGATAACTATCATTGTAAGAGGAAAACAATTAATGGCAACATTACAAGTTCGTAATATGTTTTCCCAAGGTTTGAATCGTATGTTTGCTTAGTCCGTCGGTTTGTGGATGATACGCGGTACTCATATTTAAACGTGTTCGCAAGGCTTCTTGTAAGGCACTCCGAAATCTAGAAGTGAAACGAGCATCTCGATCCGAAACAAATGACAAAGGCACACCGTGTCGAGATAGAATTCCTATAATGTATAGTTGTACAAGTTTTTCCCATCTTGTCGGTTTCTATAAAACGTTTGTTGGGACAAGTTTCTTATCGGTTTCTGAAAACGTTTGTTAGGACTATTCACCCTCGTGGCGAATACTAGTATAACGTGAAGAGTCTCTCTCTCCATTGAGAATGTAGATAAAAGTTTTCCTTACACAGAAGTACGAGTGTAATGCGAGAGAAGTTTCCGCCTCGATGTGAGCATATCAAGCATTTCGTAGTTCGTCGATAAAAGTGTGCGAAGACGAGATAGTATACACGTGTAACATATGTTTGAAGTTGAAAGAATTTGCCATTCATTCAGAAGCATAAATAGGATTTGGTAATATCAAGATGTGTCCCTGGTATGGTTGTTATCAATATTCTCGAGTTTTCGGATGGCAACAAGGAAAAATAAAGTCATGTACATGGCACATGATGGTGATTAGGTTGATCGAGTCCAATCACCATCACGAGTCATTAAAACCTTGGTATGACTTACCATAATATAACTACGTTGATCGAGTGTCGTTATATTATGCTAACTCATACCTCCATTCCCACATCACTCCATAGAATCAAGTTCGTGTAATCGTGAAGATTTAAAATGAATAAGCGTAACGGCATCTCTAATGTGACTCGTATTAAATCGAAAGAATTAGTGCAACTCTGAATACGCGTTTCCCTTGGGAAGTGTATAAATGATTGTTCACGTCAATGCGGTTCAAGTCAAACAATAATGTCTTTAGGCACGAAAAGAGTAACGAATTATGATAACGAGTAGTACGCAACCGTAGTGATAAGTATTGATGACGATACTCTCCTAGAGTATTTGAGGTAGTAACAAGAAGTGGTAGATAGTGAAGAACACCGGTGTAGCATCCGTAGTGGCTAATGATTTCCATAGTGGTGGAAACTTTAGCACTTGTGGATGGTAAGCCGAGACGGTGGTGAATAACAATCCGGGAGGCAGAGTTCCCGGACTAGTGTGACTAATGAAGTCGTCGTCTTCCTTGCGCGTATGAATCTAGAATTTACACGTGTTACCAGAAAGTGGCGGAGTACGAGTTCGTATGATGAGAATTTGGTACCATTAAGAAGTTCGCCTAAGAATGATTCAAGTATAAATACACAAGTAGTCAAGTAAGTGCTATCTATAGCAAATGCAAGTCAGAATGCAATGGTTAACTATCCGGTTGTAGTCTATATTCACTAATGCGTCCTAACGACTCTGTCAGACACACTAATGCACATCCTAGTTCCCTACAACCAACTCTCTGATACCATCTGTAACGACCCGGCAAAATGTCATTGACGGCGTCGTTAACTTAGGTCCCGTTACGTGGTCATAGTCCCTAAATGAGACACGTTTGACCAAAATTATGTCGCATTCATTTGAAACGTGCAAGACTTACAAAGTTTAGTTTACCAAACGGTTTGACCACAAGGTTAAGTTTACCAAAATAATAAAGTAAAATAAAATAACTTGCGACATAATATAAGTTGAAAATCACGAATGCTATCCATAGCGTAAGTATGTAAACAATTATGCTTGAATCTAAAGGTGCTATCACTAGCGTATGCATGTATGCTTGACCCCAAGCAAGAAATCAAAGTATGCGGAAGCAAGTATCAAGTAGCCAAGTATGAACCTGAGAAACATATAGAAAACTGTCAACGAAAAACGTTGGTGAAATCATAGGTGTATTTGTAAAACGTTGTTTTGAACCACAAGCAAGTATAAAGTTGATTATCTAAATCGTTTGCATTCCAAAAGTTGTTGTTTGTATCACAAGCACCCAATTATCAAAGCTTAACTGAATAAGTACCTCTGAATCCATAGTGTTAGAACCTACACTATACACGATAAAATTATATTTCATCCGCTAACGGTAGCGAACCGTCCGAATGAGGGTTCGTTAAACCCGTATGGCCACACAACATAATTACTCGCTTACACCCTGCAAGTGTAACTAATAATAATTAAATTGAGGATTTTTGTTCTAACTCGTACGTGGAATGTTTGTTTTCGTACTTGTGTTCAAAGTATAAAAGTATAAACCGTATATGTTTCTCATCCCATGATTTAAAGTATAAAAGTTGTTGAAAAGATGGGACTATGATCTCACCTTGAGTGCACGAGTATAAAGTTACTTCACAAAGTAAACGTGTGCATGAAAGTTGTTTAGCCTTGACCTAAACAATTTAGTTGTATCAATTGATAGTTACGACATAAGGTCGGGCGAAATGTATTCAATTAGTCATATGGCTCATTACGACTCGATTATATATAGCATGTGAATCACGTTGTCAAGCTTCATGCAAGAAATAAGTATAAAAGCATGTTAGAACGATTACATACGCATTTGGTTAAGTTTGACTAAAAGTCAAACTTGGTCAAAGTCAAAGTCAAAGTCAACGGGGTCGGGTCGGGTATCCGACAATTTTTCTTCGATTAGTAATCATATATAAACATGTTGGCCAAGTTTCATGTTAATCGGAGTTGCGAGTAAGCGGAGTTGGATTTGTGAAAACACATAATAAATTAGTCTACTTTTTCTGCAAAGGAGCGGCGCACCATAACCAGGAGCGGCGCTCTTGAGGACTCAGAAGCAGCGCTGTTGTTTCCAGGAGCGGCGCTCCTGACGTCTGAAGAAAAACTCCACAAAAGACTAACCAGGAGCAGCGCTCTTAGTGCAAAAGCGGTGCTTCTGTACCTGGGAAAATGCTGTTTCTGAATTTTAACAAGTGCACGGACCAAACTTTAAACAAATACAACTAATGAATCGTAAACATTCAAAACACGTATCTTATATCGTTGGAAAGGTAATTTAACGAGGAATACAAATAAACATAAAACATCAATCAAGTCCTTCATTTACAACAACCAAATTCTCGTCGAATGATCATTAAATGTTCATGATCAAAGTTTCAAGTTCGTAAAACGCATAAGATGATTCGGGAATCCAATTTACACATACGATATGCCGTTTCGAAGGAAATTACGCATACAATGTAACTAATAACTTACCAACAACATTGCAAAGCATTTGGTGCATCAAAATTTTGTTTTAAAATCTATCAAACCCTAACCAAGAATCGTGAAATCAATAATCATGTTAATGAGGTCTTACCAAGCCAACCAACTTATCAAATTGAAGCTAATGATGCTAGTAACACATTTAATACATGAACTTTAACATTTAAATAACATTTAATCAACTAAAATCAAGGATTAAACTAACCCATTTCAAGTGTTCATGCTAGTTACTCAACACAACAAAATCAAGCAAACAAATCACATGTCCATGTTAGACTTGAGCCATAGACACTAACTAACACCATTTCAAGTCAAAAATACTAAGAATATGAAATCTAGAGTTTTAGAAAAGTTACCCAAACGAGATGAAATTAGTATCAAGTTGTAGAGGAAGATGCAAGGATTCCAAATATGCAATTTGTTTTGATGTTAGCTTCTTGATTTGGATTTAGATGATGAATTAAAGATTTGGGTGAAATGGGTGTTCTTGCAACTAGAGAGAAAAGAGAGAAAGATGGGTGAATGGAATGAATGGTGGTGGTGGTGGTGGGTTGACTAGTTGACCTAGTCAACTGGTTTGCCCACTCGGCAAGTTTAGTCCCTCGAGTTTAAAAGCGGGTGCGTGAATTAACCGAACGAAATATTTTAAATACTCTAGGGTAACGAGAGATGTTACAATTAAATAACAGAAAAAAAATTAAAACGCTAGTCAACGGACGATACGAATTTAGATAACAAAGGTATTATCTTAAAAAAAGATGGCGTTAAAATAAATTAACGGAAAAATGCGGGATGTTACATTAGATTGATCTGAAGCTCAAATCGATGATGTTTTCAGTTAAACGAAGAACACGAGATCGATTAGCTTGAATCTGTTGTTGTGAATTTGTTTTGATGATGCATGAAGTTTAGATTTATTTATAGGAACTAATTTCTTGAATCAATTTGATGTTTGAATCATCAAATGAGATTCTGGTTACCAGAATCTGCTACTAATCACAATTGAAAAGCAGATTCATATGATTTTGATTTTCTGTATTAGCCAATCACATGTGATTGAACCTCACAATCACATGTGATTGAACATGTGATTTTAGTTCATTTAAAAAACCCACGAAATCACATGTGATTGAACATCACAATCACATGTGATTGAACATGTGAAAAAAGCGTGCGAAAACACGTGATTGAACATCATAATCACATGTGATTGAACTCAATCACATGTGATTTTGTGAAGTTCATTCACATGTGATTTTGTGAAGTTCAATTGAAAGGACCCGTTCATATATATTATAAACGATTCACAATAGTTGATTACATCGCGAGGTATTTGACCTCTATATGATACATTTTACAAACATTGCATTCGTTTTTAAAAGACAAACTTTCTTTACAACGAAAGTTGACGGCATGCACACCATTTGATAATACATCCAACTATAATTGACATAATAATAATCTTGATGAACTCAATGACTCGAATGCAACGTCTTTCAAAATATGCCATGAATGACTCCAAGTAATATCCTTAAAATGAGCTAATGCACAGCGGAAGATTTCTTTAATACCTGAGAATAAACATGCTTTAAAGTGTCAACCAAAAGGTTGGTGAGTTCATAGGTTTATCATAACAATCATTTCAATATATTAATAGACCACAAGATTTTCGTTTATAAATATATGTACACTCGCAAGTGTATAAAAGTATTCTATAAGTTGTAGGCACTCGGTAACAAGCCTTAACGTTCATGTGTTACCCTCTGAAGTACACCAGATCAGGTGTGTTTAAAATAACCTCGAAGTACTAAAGCATCCCATAGTCAGGATGGGGTTTGTCAGGCCCAATAGATCTATCTTTAGGATTCGCGCCTACCGTACATAGACAAGTAGTTTAATGTTACCAAGCCAAGGGTATATTTCTGGTTTAAACCCACGTAGAATTAGTTTTAGTACTTGTGCCTATTTCGTAAAATATTTATAAAAACAGCGCATGTATTCTCAGTCCCAAAAATATATATAAAAGGGAGCAAATGAAACTCACCATACTGTATTTCGTAGTAAAAATACATATAACGCCATTTAACAAGTGCAAGGTTGGCCTCGGATTCACGAACCTATATTAATTATATATATTTATATGTTGGTCAATATTTGTCTAACAATTTTTGGTCAAGTCATAGTGTACCACAATCCTAATGCTCGAGACTAATATGCAAAAGTCAACAAAAGTCAACTTGACCCAAAATGACTTCTAAAATTTATACGTGTTTATTATATAACTTAACTATAGTCGTTTTATATATTTAAAAATATTTATTAGATTTTATAATAATAAAAGTCATTTATTAATAAAAATTTATATTAACGTTTATATATAATAAAATATACTTTTATATATCTTAAGTAGTAAAATTTATAAAGTTCACTTAATATCGTAAAACTATAGTGGTAAGTATTATTAATGTAATTATATTACGCGTGGTGAAAAATATCTTTGTATCCCCTATTTATTTGATAAAATAATATTGATCATAATAATAATAAGTAAAAGTTGTATTATTTTGTAATAATAATTATTATTATTCTATAACAATATTTATATTTACTAAAAATGGTATTATGATAAAATGATAATACTAACATAATAGTAATAATGATATTTTATAATAACAATGATATTTTTATTAAAATAATAACGACGATAGTAATAATAATCATTTTAACAATAATACTAAAATTCAGTTGACTATAACTTCTAATCCGTTCATCGAAACCATTCGATATCTAAATGAAAAGTTCTTAATTCTTCACTAGCTTTCCAATGACATGCATATCATATACCCTATCTCAGTAGCATATGTATCTAATTCAGGATTCAACAAACCTATCTAAGGACAAAATCGAATGTACAAGCATGCATAATCCTATATACTCGAGCACTAGTCAGGGATACACTATTGATATATAAAAGTTAAGTTATGAGTGCTCACGTATCAATATTGAGATTCAATATTGCAGGAAAGTACGTAGACGCAACGGAGATGATAAACACTAGATTGACCTCACGAGCATACCCATGAACCATACCCATCACCTCCATAGCTATAACCCATAATTTCCTTAGCTTCGACTCATTCAAAAAACTATTTTGAAATCACTCGGACATCACTCCGTAGTAATATTTTATGTATACTAATAATATCTTGAAATAATACAGAGCAAATATATATATATATATATATATATATATATATATATATATATATATATATATATATATATATATATATAAATCGATTGAGAGAGTTTAGAGAAATATATTTTCAAGTTTCTATGAAATAATGAAACCTATTGAATTCTATTTATAATAGATTTTTGAATTATTAAAATGAATTATTAAAGTATGAATTATTAAAGTATGAATTATTAAAGTGAATTATTAAAGTATGAATTATTAAAGTGAATTATTAAAGTATGAATTATTAAAGTGAATTATTAAAGTATGAATTATTAAAGTGAATTATTAAAGTATGAATTATTAAAGTGAATTATTAAAGTATGAATTATTAAAGTGAATTATTAAAGTATGAATTATTAAAGTGAATTATTAAAGTTAAAGTAAAGTAAAAGTAAAGTAAAGGTAAAGTTAAAGTATAGTAAAAGTATAAAAACTATGTATGTATAATACGCGTATAAATATATATAATATTAATTTAAATCGTTATATATATTTAATGAAATAAAATATAAATATCGTTATATTTATTATACTGGTTAAGTAATGAGTTGTCAAAAGTGATTCTAGATATTTATAAAAGTTATATACGTTTTAATAATAAAGTTCTTTTTAAACTGAAAATGTTTTTGTACGTTTGAAAATAGATTAATAGAATATTATGGAAACAAATTTTCCACTAGCTTTTGTCTAACTTTCGTAAATGACACTTTTTATTTTTATTTATAAATAGCTTTACAAATTATTCTGAATATCGTTAAGAGGAATAGATTTTCTCAAATCATAGTGGACCTCTCAACACAGACTTGTAATCATAATTCAATGTTTCTGATAATTCAATCATTTAATATATATATTTTTTAATTTCGTCGATAATCATATTGAAACAAATACGTTCATATAAAGCATTATACATTTAAATACTTTGTTGACATTTTCAATTTATAACATATACACATATACATACATATTCATATATGTTCATTTAATGGTTCGTGAATCATTGGAATTTGGTCGAGGTTTAAATGAATGTATAAACATAGTTTAAAATCCTTGAGGTTTAACTTAACAAACATTGCTTATCGTGTCAGAATAATATAAAGATAAAGTTTAAATTTAGTCGGAAATTTCCGGGTCGTCACAGTACCTACCCGTTAAAGAAATTTCGTCCCCGAAATTTGATAGAGGTCGTTATGGCTAACAATGAGAATGTTATTATGACGTAACGATTATGAAGTTTTATCATGTCTAAGAAGTATGGATAAAATAATTCGATTACTCGAAGCGTATGAGGGAAGTTATCGTAAATGAAGGAAATAAGATTATAGTGATTCGTCATATCTTTTGACATCATCACAATTGATCTCCGAATTTAAAGAAAATCTTTGTAATCTATGTTGGATTTGATGCTTCGGTGATTAAGGAGATTATGATTCTCTTCGAATTAATACGATAATCCATCTTGATTTCTCTGTCGGGTATTTCAATATAAATCCACCTCCTTCGTTTTCTTACAACTCACACCTTCTATTCTCTCTCCCTCAACTCATATTTTAAAGTATTTGTCAATATGCTTCATCCAGTACTGATTCTCGATATACTCCTCACTTTCATATCTGTCGTTCTTCTTTTTCATTTGCCTCCGGAAGAATCTATTTACTTCTACTATACTCTCGGTTTTATAGTGTTTTTAGTTCTTCCATGTCTTTATATTGCTATATGCATCGATATATACGGTTTATAATTTTTGGGTGGTTGTTGGGTTTTATATCTTCCCTTATATTTCAAAGCCCCTGCTTTTGTCTTCTATAATCATTGACATCCACAGTTAATGCTCCCTTCTATTTGCTACGATTTATACTCCAATTTCTATTTTGGAGTTTTGTCCTTTCGTTTCTTCTTCTTGCGATTAAGCAACGTTTGTAATGGTCCAGTATTCGCAGATATGAATTTCAGAATGAACATAGTTAATGTTCTAAGAAGGAAATGGTAATGGCACGATCTTGATTATTAATTTACCAGAATACCCTGAAAAGACCGAATCATCAAGAAAATATATTCTTGATATTTTTAGAGATTAAATAGAATACAAGAGTCGTGTAACATGGAACATGATGACGGCATGGTCTGTGAATCGTCATGTCCCATTAGAAACTCAGCATGACTTACTGTAATATAATCACGTTGATCAAGTGTCATTATATTATACTAACTCATGCTTCAGTTCCCAACACTACTTCAAAACATTCATAATTTAAACTCGAAAGTTATAGAATATAGAAACTAATAGTTTCTTATATGATGTAACACTGATAGCACAAAGAGATAAATGACTTCAGATAAGATTAGTTGTGAAAATATCTTCAGAAATATCGTGGATATTTATAATGAAAGATATGATAATATCTTAGAATTTTTAATATTGATGGATGATGATGAAGATTTTTCTGTAAAGGTTTAGAATAAAGAGTAAGGTATTCGTTAATGACTTTAGCAGGCACTGAATCATTTGGATTCTTTGAAGGCAGATTTAGTCTTTGTGATTTGTCCACAGCCTCCTTCATAGTCTGTTCAATCCGTTTTCCAGTTCCAAACCTTCTCTTTTTCTCAGCTTTACCACCTTACTATTCTTTGTCATCAAACTTTTTTACTGTTAAGATCGTTTACAGTTTTTGATGCTTCGTCAGCATTTCAAGAACTAGTTTGCAGTTCAAAATATTTTTCAGAACTTCACATTCAAAGTATGTAAGTCCAGGAGATAGACGTTTTACATACACATATAACTGTTGGCGTAGACATGCTGCGAGATTTCAAAATACTGGTTACTGTTTTCCGATGATTCGTATGACAATTCTCGTTACAAGATGCGAATGAGTAAATGATGTGATTTCAATAAATATAATGATTTTTCAAAAAGTCAAAGATAATTGAAGTTGTTGGTAAGTTTATTGCTAAGGTGGCGAGATATGAAAGGTCCCCAGTAACGATGACGAAAGGGCAACGTATCTATCGAGGTTATAATAAGACTAGTCTGACTGAAAAGTCGAAGTTGACTTGCTGGAGCTGTGACAAAACTGTCTACTTTGAAAAGGAATTGAAAAGTCATTTTAGCTAATAAATACCAAAGGGTCTGACACGGATACGCGTCGAACTATGACTTTGGCTTCGAGAGCTTTTTAGGTACATAAATGTGAGTAATATGTGGTTGGATCATCATCTCGATTGTTCATTGTTTGAAGTGTCTTCGAAAACTTCGGAGAGTTTGAACATAGTTTGTAATCGTTAATATACATATGATGTTCTAACACAGTTTTGAAGCCAAAGTATAGCTTTGAAAGATGTAGGAATCTAAGAGTGATATCTTCTGTTAAATCATGACTTGGATTTTGATTTGTCAAAATCAGAATGCGTAATCAAATTTGGGTGAGAATGGTTGTTTTGATTACTATACAAGAATGTATATTGTTGTGAGATTTTGGGAGTATAGTTGATGATTTGCTTAATCAGATTCGAAAAATGTAACATATTAATTGTGAATTTATATATCTCTCGGGTATTACCTACCCGTTAAAAAAATTTCACAATTAATATTTTGTACAACAGAATATTATTACAGTCTTTATGAAAATATATATGTGCATATTTTCTTCAGATGTAACATAGATTTAATGAGTTAATATTAAATTAAACTCATTTGATTTACGGTTGAAACTAGAACTGAATAATCCCTAAAGACTTTAGAAATTACATAACTTTTACGGAGTATTTATTCAATAAAATTGAAATTATGAATTAATACTTCGTTATTTGTTGGTGTTTGTAACCCTTGCACCATATTCTCTAAAGCCACTACTCGAGCGCGAAGCTCGTTGACTTCTTCTATTACACCGGGGTGATTGTCTGTTCGGACGAGCGGATAAATAAAATCTAGAATTTAATGTAGTATATAATGGTGACGAGATACTCTGGAAATGAGAGAGAAAATGGTGTTTTGGACCGGTTCGCCAGTAAGTGCTTCAGGTTCATCGCCAAGAGGGCAATGTGGTGGATGGAAGGGATCACCTTCTTCTTGTCTCCAATTATTGAGGAGGCTACGAACCTATCCCCAATTCATCTAGAATAGATGATGGCTAATTGGTTGATCCATTCCGGTCACACTGCTTTCGGAGCTTGGGTGGGATTCCATATCGGAATTCGAGGGACTTGAACTAATGACGAATTCCATTTCGTTCGATTGAATAAAGGATTTTTCGATATGAAATGATTTTTCGGCTATCGGGTGGTATTCTAATTATATAGAATATCTATATATATAGCGCAAAAGATTTCGTAGATTACGGAGGAATTTACGTGATATGTCAGGCAAAGTTTACAGTAACAGATATGCTAATATATGGATTAGCAGATACGCTAAGATATGAATTTTGTCTATACACTATTTATGCAATCAATGCAGTAAGACGTGTCTAGACTAAGAATGATAAGCAGGCAATTCCGACAAAAATGATAAGCAAAACTTTTGACATGCAGACACGGTCGAAGTCCAGGCTCACTAATGCATCCTAACGACTATCAGTTAGACACACTAATGCAGACCTGGTTCGCTAAGACCACCGCTCTGATACCAACTGAAAGGACCCGTTCATATATATTATAAACGATTCACAATAGTTGATTACATCACGAGGTATTTGACCTCTATATGATACATTTTACAAACATTGCATTCGTTTTTAAAAGACAAACTTTCTTTACAACGAAAGTTGACGGCATGCACACCATTTGATAATACATCCAACTATAATTGACATAATAATAATCTTGATGAACTCAATGACTCGAATGCAATGTCTTTCAAAATATGCCATGAATGACTCCAAGTAATATCCTTAAAATGAGCTAATGCACAGCGGAAGATTTCTTTAATACCTGAGAATAAACATGCTTTAAAGTGTCAACCAAAAGGTTGGTGAGTTCATAGGTTTATCATAACAATCATTTCAATATATTAATAGACCACAAGATTTTCGTTTATAAATATATGTACACTCGCAAGTGTATAAAAGTATTCTATAAGTTGTAGGCACTCGGTAACAAGCCTTAACGTTCATGTGTTACCCTCTGAAGTACACCAGATCAGGTGTGTTTAAAATAACCTCGAAGTACTAAAGCATCTCATAGTCAGGATGGGGTTTGTCAGGCCCAATAGATCTATCTTTAGGATTCGCGCCTACCGTACATAGACAAGTAGTTTAATGTTACCAAGCTAAGGGTATATTTCTGGTTTAAACCCACGTAGAATTAGTTTTAGTACTTGTGCCTATTTCGTAAAATATTTATAAAAACAGCGCATGTATTCTCAGTCCCAAAAATATATATAAAAGGGAGCAAATGAAACTCACCATACTGTATTTCGTAGTAAAAATACATATAACGCCATTTAACAAGTGCAAGGTTGGCCTCGGATTCACGAACCTATATTAATTATATATATTTATATGTTGGTCAATATTTGTCTAACAATTTTTGGTCAAGTCATAGTGTACCACAATCCTAATGCTCGAGACTAATATGCAAAAGTCAACAAAAGTCAACTTGACCCAAAATGACTTCTAAAATTTATACGTGTTTATTATATAACTTAACTATAGTCGTTTTATATATTTAAAAATATTTATTAGATTTTATAATAATAAAAGTCATTTATTAATAAAAATTTATATTAACGTTTATATATAATAAATTATACTTTTATATATCTTAAGTAGTAAAATTTATAAAGTTCACTTAATATCGTAAAACTATAGTGGTAAGTATTATTAATGTAATTATATTACGCGTGGTGAAAAATATCTTTGTATCCCCTATTTATTTGATAAAATAATATTGATCATAATAATAATAAGTAAAAGTTGTATTATTTTGTAATAATAATTATTATTATTCTATAACAATATTTATATTTACTAAAAATGGTATTATGATAAAATGATAATACTAACATAATAGTAATAATGATATTTTATAATAACAATGATATTTTTATTAAAATAATAACGACGATAGTAATAATAATCATTTTAACAATAATACTAAAATTCAGTTGACTATAACTTCTAATCCATTCATCGAAACCATTCGATATCTAAATGAAAAGTTCTTAATTCTTCACTAGCTTTCCAATGACATGCATATCATATACCCTATCTCAGTAGCATATGTATCTAATTCAGGATTCAACAAACCTATCTAAGGACAAAATCGAATGTACAAGCATGCATAATCCTATATACTCGAGCACTAGTCAGGGATACACTATTGATATATAAAAGTTAAGTTATGAGTGCTCACGTATCAATATTGAGATTCAATATTGCAGGAAAGTACGTAGACGCAACGGAGATGATAAACACTAGATTGACCTCACGAGCATACCCATGAACCATACCCATCACCTCCATAGCTATAACCCATAATTTCCTTAGCTTCAACTCATTCAAAAAACTATTTTGAAATCACTCGGACATCACTCCGTCCTAATATTTTATGTATACTAATAATATCTTGAAATAATACAGAGCAAATATATATATATATATATATATATATATATATATATATATATATATATATATATATATATATATATATATATATATATATATATATATATATATATATATATATAAATCGATTGAGAGAGTTTAGAGAAATATATTTTCAAGTTTCTATGAAATAATGAAACCTATTGAATTCTATTTATAATAGATTTTTGAATTATTAAAATGAATTGTTAAAGTATGAATTATTAAAGTATGAATTATTAAAGTAAATTATTAAAGTATGAATTATTAAAGTGAATTATTAAAGTATGAATTATTAAAGTGAATTATTAAAGTATGAATTATTAAAGTGAATTATTAAAGTATGAATTATTAAAGTGAATTATTAAAGTTAAAGTAAAGTAAAAGTAAAGTAAAGGTAAAGTTAAAGTATAGTAAAAGTATAAAAACTATGTATGTATAATACGCGTATAAATATATATAATATTAATTTAAATCGTTATATATATTTAATGAAATAAAATATAAATATCGTTATATTTATTATACTGGTTAAGTAATGAGTTGTCAAAAGTGATTCTAGATATTTATAAAAGTTATATACGTTTTAAAAATAAAGTTCTTTTTAAACTAAAAATGTTTTTGTACGTTTGAAAATAGATTAATAGAATATTATGGAAACAAATTTTTCACTAGCTTTTGTCTAACTTTCGTAAATGACACTTTTTATTTTTATTTATAAATAGCTTTACAAATTATTCTGAATATCGTTAAGAGGAATAGATTTTCTCAAATCATAGTGGACCTCTCAACAGAGACTTGTAATCATAATTCAATGTTTCTGATAATTCAATCATTTAATATATATATTTTTTAATTTCGTCGATAATCATATTGAAACAAATACGTTCATATAAAGCATTATACATTTAAATACTTTGTTGACATTTTCAATTTATAACATATACACATATACATACATATTCATATATGTTCATTTAATGGTTCGTGAATCATTGGAATTTGGTCGAGGTTTAAATGAATGTATAAACATAGTTTAAAATCCTTGAGGTTTAACTTAACAAACATTGCTTATCGTGTCAGAATAATATAAAGATAAAGTTTAAATTTAGTCGGAAATTTCCGGGTCGTCACATCAATCACATGTGATTGTGAAGTTCAATCACATGTACACGTGTCGCGCTTTGATTGGTCCCTTGGATCTCTACAAAATTAAAGGACTCAAGTGATTACATCTCTCTTTTTATATATTAATTTAATAATACCAAGAGTGATCGAGATATTTCGGGACGTTAGAAGTGACTTGAATTATTACTATTTTTATGATAATATAGTGATGGGAGTGTCGGTAGTTAAACGTGTTAAGTTGTGAGTATGTTGTGAGGTTATGCACACCTTCACCGTTTAGGCCATAACTTTCTTGTATGAAAAAAGTTACAATCAAGCCTTGAGACGATCATGATAATGTTTCGCGTATTTCTTCCACCTTTTTCGTGTCGAATTTTCCACTAAATTTTGACGAGAAAGCCCTATGGAAGCTTTTTTTTATCCGCTTGGTTGTCTTGTAGATGCGTTCATTGTCAAAAAGCTTTCAACCATTGGTAAGCGTTTTGGAAATATAAGATTTATGGGTATTAAAGATCCCCATTCTTATATTCGATCCTTATCGAATGTGTGAGTTGGGAGCTATCATATTTATGTCTCTGTTGCTCGCTATCAAAGGCGGCCGCCTAAAAAAATCCTACTATGCCAATCTCTCCAAAACCCGCATTCTCGAACAAGAATGATCCCATTCCCTCTCTAAAGAAATCTAACTTTGCTGCTCCAAAGAACGTTGATCCAAATAGAGACCTTAAACGTGACCGTAGTGTGCATGTTAAAAATGTTAAAGGTAACTCGGTATCTTTTTATGGTAAGGCTTTGATGATTGTTTGTTACGTGTTAATCTTTCTGATGCAAACATACTCGTTGTGGATGATTCATCCAATGAGTTTCTTGTTAAAGTAAGAAACATCGGTATCTTATGGTCTTTAACCGTGTTTGTTTGAGTGAAGGTTATAATGAAACCTGTTAACGTGAGATATTGTCTGTGTATTGAATGCCCAAAGCGTAATAAGTACAATGAATAAATAGATTACGACCCTAGGGCTAGGTGGCACGCAGGCCCAATACAAAGGATATTCTAGAACATATACAAAATAGATAGGCTTGCAGGCCCTTAATATAAGTCGGCTAACAACCCCCAGTTGGACTGGGAGGACGACGAACGCTCAAACTGGTTCGGAACTCATCAAATAAAACAGCAGGAAGCCCTTTGGTGAAGATGTCAGCATACTGATATCATGATGGAACATGAAGAATGCGTACATGTCCTTGGGTCACAAGATCCCGCACAAAATGAATATCAATCTCTATATGTTTTGTGCATTGATGTTGTACCGAATTTCCTAACATGTATACAGCACTCACATTGTGACAATACACTAGTGTCGCTGAAAATAGAGGACAATGAAGTTCTCAAAGTAAATTACGAAGCCAACATGTTTCGGCAACTGCATTAGCAACCCCACGATATTCTGCTTCTGCACTAGACCGAGAGGGAATCAATTGTCGTTTTGATGATCATGATAGAAGGTTATTACACAAAAATACACAATATCCAGAGGTCGAGCGGCGAGTACCGGGACATCCAGCCCAGTCAGCATCGGAGTAGGCAGTCAGAGACGTGGTGGATGATGCAAATAGATGGAGGCCATGGTCAAATGTGCCCTGAATGTATCGGAGAATCCTCTTAAGTGCAGAAAGATGATGTTCCCGTGGGTCATGCATGATGAGACATATCTGCTGAACTGTGTAAGTGATATCTGGTCTCGTGAACATGAGATACTGAAGGGCCCCAGCAAGGCTGCGATATAATGTGTGATTAGAAACTGGAGGGCCTGAAGAACTAAGTTTGGAGCTGGTTTCCACAAGTGTCCTGCTTGACTGACATCCCGTCATATCAGCACGTTCGAGGATCTCTGTAGCATACTGTTTCTGAGAGAGAAACATACCCGAAGAGTTACGAGTAACTGAGATACCCAGAAAATAATTTAAAGGTCTAAGGTCGATCATGGAGAACTCCTGATGCAGAGATGTGATGACCTACTAAAGGAACTCTATCGAAGAAGCAGTCAGTACAATATCATCGACATATAGAAGGAGATATGCAGTCTGATTGCCCTATCGATAAATGAATAGAGACGTGTCACGTTGACTCTGCTGAAAACCGACGCGCTGAGCGTAGCCGGAAAATTGCTGGTATAATGCACGTGGGGCCTGCTTCAATCCGTAAAGGGATTTCTGCAGTAGACACACGTGATCTGGTCGCGATGGATCACGAAAACCTGGAGGCTGATGCACATAAACAGTCTCAGAGAGGTGACAATAGAGACATGCATTCTTGACATCCAGCTAATGAACGGGCCAGTTTCAAGAGATGGCAAGGCTAAGTACAGTCCGAATGGTGGCCGGTTTAACAGCCGAGTTAAATGTCTCATCACAATCTACGCCAACCTGTTGGCTGCGACTGTTAACAACAAGACGAGCCTTGTACCTGTTTAAAGTGCCACCAGCATTAAACTTATGCTTAAACGACCACATGGAGTGAACTATGTTCGTGTCCGAAGGGCGTGGCACAAGAATCCAAGTACCATTGTTAATTAAAGGATTATAATCTTCGGTCGTAGCGTGTTGCCAGTTAGGGTCTTTAAATGCAAGAGGGTAGGAAGTAGGAATGGGAGAGATGGTTGATACATGAATATTGAGGCGTTGGATGGGTTTATTGGTACCGAGGTGGTGACGGCTGACCATAAGATGAGTGGAGTTGGTAGTCATTTGGTGTAGTTGAATTTCGGGGTTGGGAGGTGTTGGTGGTGGTGGTGAGGGGTGAGAGGCAGGAGTTTGTTGTGGTGGTGAATGATGAGGAGGTGTGTTGGGGGTGTATCTGGTGTGGTGTTTTCGGCGACACTACGGGAGAAGTAGTTAGGCGGAGGATTAAGGAATTCGTAGGAATTGCCATTAGTGGGAGTAGTGGGTGAGGATAACGAGGAGCCGTAAGGGAAGGTATTTTCATGGAAGGTGACGTGTAGAGAGAGTATGACTTTGTTGATAGAGAGATCAAGACATCGATAGCCGCGGTGATTAGATGGATATCCAAGGAATATGCACGGGGTAGAACGAGGAGCGAGTTTGTTAGTGGTGTTTAGATGTGGGTAACAGAGGCACCCGAAAATGTGAAGGGAAAAGTAGTTAGGTTGCGTTTTGTATAGTCGTGTGTGAGGAATGTCGTAGTTGATGGTAGGCGGCCATGTGGAGTGCCTCTGTCCAGTATGTCGGGGGGAGATTGGCTTGAAAAAGAAGTGTGCATATTAGGTTGTTAATGGTACGGATCATTCATTCAGATTTGCCATTTTGTTGTGAGGTTGGAGTGCAAGAAAGGCGAAGTTGAATACCGTTGGACTGAAAAAGTTGGTGAAGAGGAGTGTTATCAAATTCACCGCCTTGATCGCATTGGAAAGCCTTAATTTCGGTGTTGAATTGTATTTTAACAAAGGCTCGAAATTGAACAAATATATTGAATGAAATGTCCCGTTCTTATTGATTAAAAACGTTCCATATTAATTGATTTCGTTGCGAGGTTTTGACCTCTATATGAGACGTTTTTTAAAGACTGCATTCATTTTTAAAACAAACCATAACCTTTATTTCATAGATAAAGGTTTTAAAAAGCTTTACGTAGATTATCAAATAATGATAATCTAAAATATCCTGTTTACACACGACCATTACATAATGGTTTACAATACAAATATGTTACAACAAAATAAGTTTCTTGAATGCAGTTTTTACACAATATCATACAAGCATGGACTCCAAATCTCGTCCTTATTTAAATATGCGACAGCGGAAGCTCTTAATAATCACCTGAGAATAAACATGCTTAAAACGTCAACAAAAATGTTGGTGAGTTATAGGTTTAACCTATATATATCAAATCATAATAATAGACCACAAGATTTCATATTTCAATACACATCCCATACATAGAGATAAAAATCATTCATATGGTGAACACCTGGTAACCGACATTAACAAGATGCATATATAAGAATATCCCCATCATTCCGGGACACCCTTCGGATATGATATAAATTTCGAAGTACTAAAGCATCCGGTACTTTGGATGGGGTTTGTTAGGCCCAATAGATCTATCTTTAGGATTCGCGTCAATTAGGATGTCTGTTCCCTAATTCTTAGATTACCAGACTTAATAAAAAGGGGCATATTCGATTTCGATAATTCAACCATAGAATGTAGTTTCACGTACTTGTGTCTATTTTGTAAATCATTTATAAAACCTGCATGTATTCTCATCCCAAAAATATTAGATTTTAAAAGTGGGACTATAACTCACTTTCACAGATTTTTACTTCGTCGGGAAGTAAGACTTGGCCACTGGTTGATTCACGAACCTATAACAATATATACATATATATCAAAGTATGTTCAAAATATATTTACAACACTTTTAATATATTTTGATGTTTTAAGTTTATTAAGTCGGCTGTCCTCGTTAGTAACCTACAACTAGTTGTCTACAGTTAGATGCATAGAAATAAATCGATAAATATTATCTTGAATCAATCCACGACCCAGTGTATACGTATCTCAGTATTAATCACAACTCAAACTATATATATTTTGGAATCAACCTCAACCCTGTATAGCTAACTCCAACATTCACATATAGAGTGTCTATGGTTGTTCCGAAATAAATATAGATGTGTCGACATGATAGGTCGAAACATTGTATACGTGTCTATGGTATCTCAAGATTACATAATATACAATACAAGTTGATTAAGTTATGGTTGGAATAGATTTGTTACCAATTTTCACGTAGCTAAAATGAGAAAAATTATCCAATCTTGTTTTACCCATAACTTCTTCATTTTAAATCCGTTTTGAGTGAATCAAATTGCTATGGTTTCATATTGAACTCTATTTTATGAATCTAAATAGAAAAAGTATAGGTTTATAGTCAGAAAAATAAGTTACAAGTCATTTTTGTAAAGGTAGTCATTTCAGTCGAAAGAACGACGTCTAGATGACCATTTTAGAAAACATACTTCCACTTTGAGTTTAACCATAATTTTTGGATATAGTTTCATGTTCATAATAAAAATCATTTTCTCAGAATAACAACTTTTAAATCAAAGTTTATCATATTTTTTAATTAACTAACCCAAAACAGCCCGCGGTGTTACTACGACTGCGTAAATCCGGTTTTACGGTGTTTTTCGTGTTTCCAGG